>NC_133327.1:348159793-348459793 GCF_042186555.1 Aquarana catesbeiana | reverse complement strand
TGTGGTAGTATGACAGACTGTGATTTTTGTTGGACCAGACTGAAATCAGGCCATCACTCTCAACCGTTCCTTCCACTCTTCCTTCCACTCTTCCTTCCACCTCAGATGAGGCTTCAGAAGTCCAACCTGGGTCTTCCAGCCAGGAAGATGTGGAGGAGCCCAGCTTGAGCCAGGTATAGCATTGTTCAACATATTTCTTGTCAAAAACTAACTAGATGTTATTATTGATCACTAATTTCTGATTTAACAAAGTGGTTTACATATCAATAGACAATAGTAGCCAAAAATGATTGGGACAAGAATGACAAATGCTGGGGTCAGAATGAGTCTTTTCTATTTGTTAACATTCAATTTGCAACAGTCATGAGCTCAAAATTGTGTGTGATTGATGACCAAAAAAACTAAAACTATGTCCGATTTTCATACACAGAAAAGTCTCAGCCAAGAGGAGGGCGTGGAAAGCCTCAGCCAGGAGGAGGGCATGGAAAGTGGATGCCAGGAGGTGGCCCTGGAAAGTGGCAGCCAGGAGGTGGCCGTGCCCAGTAGCCTGAATGAATCGCAGGTTCCTTCCAACAAAAAGGCCCAGGAAGGGGAGTAACATGGAGGAGTCATCGCTTTCTTTGATTCAGCAGGCTACTGCGGCCCTCAGAATCACCCCCAATCTTCAAGAGGCCTATGCTTGCATGGCAGCCAGCAAAATGCAGAAAACTAAGGTGGGCCAATGCCTCATTTGTGAGGAAGTCATGTATCAGGCTCTAAATAAGGGGGTGATGGGCAAACTCAAAAAAGTCACTTATGTGAGTTGGACCATACTTCTCCTCCACCTCCTGCCACAACTCCAACACCACAGCCACAGCCTGGAAGGAAGCATGGAAGGAAAACGAGTGTGTGATGGCCTGGGTTCGTTCTGGTCTGGCAAAAGACCAGTAAGTAAGACCACAGCCTGGGGACATATATGTCATCTGCTGCTGCTCCCGATCTCTTGGAGTCCTGGACAGGATTGTGCTCCCTATTAAATGGACTCCTCAGGCTACCAATTTGGCCTCTCAAATAATTGATGTCTGCCCTGGCGTACAAAGGCTTCCCCAATTTCAACAGTTTATCTAGCGTTGCCTTCCTCTTTATTTTGTTATGACCCCTAATAAATGACTATTTTTTTTCACAAATACTTGGCTATGTGTTTTAGTTCAAAAAGGACAGTTTGTTTGTGAGTAGGCAGGTACATTTCAAAAATACAATGTCAAATTAACAAGGGACACCAACACCAACCAATCTCCTTGAGGTTAAAAAATATAAGATAATAATGGTTTTGTGGTAACTTGACACAAAAAATGAAAAAAAAAATATTATGAAGATCACTAGAAAAAAAAAACATTAAAAAAATAAATCTGGAGATCTTGATAAAAAAAGGAGATCAGTATAAAAAAAAATAGAAACATTATTCTGGAGATCTGGCGAAAAAAAAAAAAAAGATTATTCAGGAGATCACGAGAAATAATAAAGAAATCAGTTTGTCAGAACTCTGTGTGAATATCAGCAGCAAAACAACTTCATTATTCTAGCATTCTAAAGAAGAAGAGAATGCGCTGCATTAAAAGATTAAAAACTTTGCAGCGTGATGAATGTGCTATCTCCATTACGAACGCTAGTTTTACCAGACCGAGCGCTTCCGTCTCGTACTTGATTCAGAGCATGCATGGAATTTTGTGTGTCGGAATTGTCTCCATACCCTCAGAAGTTACGACAATGGATTTTGTTGTCGGAAAATTTGAGATCCAACTCTCAAACATCTGTTGTCTCAAATTCCGACACACAATGTCAGATGGAGCCTACACACGGTCGGAACTTCCGACAACAAGCTCACATCAAACATTTATGGTCGGAAATTCCAATCGTGTGTACGTGGCATAAGTGTGAGAGCACCGAAAGCTGAAAATTGGTCTGGTTAGGAAGGGGGTTTAAGTGCGCAGTGGTCAAGTGGTTAAAGTGATTGCAACTGATCACCTTGTAAAACAACCCATTCAGTTTAAAGTAGAATTGAAAGGCATAACATTTTTGTATAGATATAAAAATATATTATATACTGTATACCTTTTTTCCCTTTTTTATATGTGATGAAATTCCCTCTGTTTTCCCTCTGGAGAAGCAGCAGCACACCGAGCTTCCCAGTAAATGGATATGTGTGTCAGGACAAGTTTGATCATTGGAGGAGAGCATACTGAGTTCCCAGCATAGCTAGAGTACTGACCACACTGTGCTCTCCTGCTTAGTGTGGTCAGTTTTAATAAGAAAGCAGAGGGACTGGCAGGAACACCAAAGATTTCACATAAAGGAAGCAATACAAAAAGAACAGAATACTTTCTCATACAAGTACATCAGGTACATATTAGGAATATGAAGTGTTGGTGTAACAAACGCTTTAAGTAGTAGTAAAATTAATAGAGAAAAGTCCCTTTAAGTAGGAAAATGTCTGGACAGAGCTCTTTAGGATACCAACCAGTATCCCCTTTAATAGACCCACAGCCTACTATAATAAGGCACCAAAGGGGTAGCTAAAGCACAAGGTCCCCAAGATCTTTTCAATGTCTGTACTCAGAAGACCCAAGGTCAGATGGAGCCCCTTCCAATCTTCCAAGGGATGTCCTCCAGTGACCCCAGACAGATCTAAGGCAGACAGCTCCCCTCAGTCAGCTACTTCCAAGCACCTGGTCTCAGCATCCCCCCCCCCTCAAGTCACCCACCTAAAGCCTCCTCACTGCAGCTTGTGCCTGAGAGGGCAGCATGCCCCCCTCAGGCTGGACTCTGGGACAAAACCCAGAGCTCTGTGTGCTCCCAGAATAATATAATCTCTCTAATAATATAGTCTCCCAGCATGCCTTCAGAGCCTTCCTCTCTGGGATAGGCTGGAGCTATATCAATATTTATGCCATCAGCATAGCTCCACTCTTGTCATCCAGAATTTTCTCAAGTTGCCTGGATACAGAATGGGCTACCCAGAAGACTGGCAGCAGCAGAACACACAGATCAGACTTAAATAAACAATCACTGTTCACTGGATACAGTAAGCCAAACTATGCTTTTACCTTATCCAACATTTAAAGCCTACAGTGTGGCAACTACATTTACCTATCAAAAACACACTCTAATGCCCTGTACACACGGTCAGACATTGATCGGACATTCCGACAACAAAATCCTAGGATTTTTTCGACAACAAAATCCTAGGATTTTTTCCGACGGATGTTGGCTCAAACTTGTCTTGCATACACACGGTCACAGAAAGTTGTCGGAAAATCCGATCATTCTGAACGCGGTGACGTACAACACGTACGTCGGGACTATAAATGGGGCAGTAGCCAATAGCTTTCATCTCTTTATTTATTCTGAGCATGCGTGGCACTTTGTGCGTCGGATTTGTGTACACATGATTGGAAATTCCGACAACGGATTTTGTTGTCGGAAAATTTTATAGCCTGCTCTCAAACTTTGTGTGTCGGAAAATCCGATGGAAAATGTGTGATGGAGCCTACACACGGTCGGAATTTCCGACAACAAGGTCCTATCACACATTTTCCGTCGGAAAATCCGACCGTGTGCACAGGGCATAACACTTATCTAACTATCCTAGCACCTACCTAGGAGGGTGCTACACAAGTAAGAGACTTCAGGGTATATCTGAGTTCAAGGATAGCAGATACCCAGTTCAAGCTAACTTCCCCCACCAGAGAAACAGACCAGAGATTCCCAAATATGCCTGTTTAGGATCAAGTTGTCTTTGCTTAGCATGTCTAGTCTTAGGAGACACACTTATATCAGTAAGAACTGTAGAAAATACAAACAATACCTAGGCCTTAGGTTTGATGATAACCAGTGGTCTATTTTACTGTCATTGGTTATTAAGGGGCTGGACAAAGTTTTGCTAAGCTTGCATAACCCCATTTATTAATAATTGGACATCCTACTCAACAGGATGTTCAGTGCTTCTGACATAATTTCTGTAGTGTACTTTATTAGGAAAAAAAATACACTAGCTTATAATGCGCTAATTTTAGTGTTTAGCACACCCCATGCTCCCTTTGAATAGTCTGACATATTGAAGGTATGTACGGTATTTGTATTTGTTCTGCTGGGTTTTGTAAAATAGCTATTTATTGTGTGGCAGGACATGTTTGAGAGATTACTTTTTTCAAATTATATAATCTTATCGGCATATCTGTACATATCAATATTTGTTGCATTTATTAAACGAAATAAAAAAAAAGAACCTGCCACAGTGGAACTACAAGGAACCGGCTAAATATACATTTTAGACACAATTTCTTACTACTTACCTGCCAAGGGATTTGTCATGCTGGTAAGGTGTTCTTGTGACATATACACACACACACACAAGCACACACAAATCTACAGTACTAATCAATAAGATCACTATTTTTTACTAGTTTAGCATTGCTGCTTCCTGGGTTCATTTTATTGCTTCTTTTGTCTGTTCCCTGATCATTGTACAGAGGTGATGATGCTAATTCATTATCCCTTGAGCATGCTGTTAAGGTAACTTAGAACACTGGATTGCTGAACCAGGAAGGTACAATTTTAAATCAGAAAATGAATGTGGCTTATGCCGCGTACACACGGTCGGACTTTTCGTCTACAAAAGTCCGACAGCCTGTCCGACAGACTTCCGGCGGACTTTCGGCGGACTTGCAGCAGACTTTCTAACGAACGGACTTGCCTACACACGACCACACAAAAGTCCGACGGATTCGTACGTGATGACGTACACCGGACTAAAATAAGGAAGTTCATAGCCAGTAGCCAATAGCTGCCCTAGCATGGGTTTTTGTCCATCGGACTAGCACACAGACGAGCGGATTTCGGGGTCCGTCGTAGTTACGACGTAAAGATTTGAAGCATGTTTCAAATCTAAAGTCCGTCGGATTTGAGGCTGAAAAAGTCTGCTGAAAGTCCGGAGAAGCCCACACACGATCGGATTACCAGCCAGCTTTAGTCCATCGGCGTCCGTTGGACTTTTGTAGACGAAAAGTCCGACCGTGTGTACGCGGCATTAGAGTTATCCCACTTAAAACTATAAACATATATACTTGCAAACAGCGTATCTATCTGTTTTTCCAGCGTTCTGCTCCAAGGAATAAAAACTTATATTATAGATATTTGTGGAACAATAAGATTATTAAGAAGTTGCAAGAAGTTTTTCTTTGAATTATAAAACCAATCTATTGGGGGCATGCCAGTGCTGTAGATGAGCATCTCTGAGGCTCTGCAATTCCCTAACTACAAAAGCAGGCAACACATTGGCCATCACGCCACTTTACAGCCCTAACGCTGAGGCTTTCTTCCTGCTACCTCCCGTGATCATGACCCGCCGAAGGAAAAATCCCAGGTGACCACAGAAACTCACAGACTTCTTCCCAGCCTGTGGCTCAGGACATGGCTAAAATAGCGCCAGTGCAACACAGAGCACTCCTCCTTCACCACAGTAGCAAGGCGAATAATCATGGGACCATAGACTGGCATTCCCTCTCTATGAAGGCGACCTTGGTGAGTCCTCTCCTCCCTTATCCCCCACATGCCACAGCCCAATGAAATCCAGGTCCCGGATGGATGTAAGACAAAACCAGAGAAAATTCCCAGCTCAACTCACCAACCAGTCTGCTTACCAACCAATTTAACCTGTCTAACACTATACATTATAAAACAGGGGTTTAGTTAGCACACATTTGCAGGCACATGTGTAAGCTGCAAGGTCTCTTCACGGCACCCTGTATCACTTGCAGTCCTAACCCTTCTAAATTTATGAGAGTCTCCACATTGGGAGCACATGCATTCTAATGGATAGATAAGGGGGAGATGGGCCTGGAGGTCAATCCTTATACAATCTCAAAAATAATCAATCTACTCTACAACTAAACCCCTCAGCTATACAGACCTTTTTGAAATCAGTAAATCTCCCTGCTCTCTCGACATCCCAAATTCAATCCTTATTTAAACCTCTCCTGGAGGTGATGGTTACACTAATGGCACATATACACAACCGGTTTTGCCGTCAGAATAAACTCTGAAGGTTTCTCCGACGGAACTCCGACAGAATTCCATTCAAGCAGTCTTGCCTACACACGGTCAAGCCAAAGTCTGACCAAAGTCCGACCGTCTAGAACCCAGTGATGTACAACACTTACAACGGGACTAGAAAAAGGAAGTTCATTAGCCAGTAGCCAATAGCTTCCATCTCGTACTTTCTTCAGACCATGCGTTGTTTTTGGTCCATCGGAACAGCTTACAGACGATCGGTTTTCCCGATAGGAATTGGTTCCGTCGGATATATTTAGAACATGTTCTATTTCTAGGTCCGTCAGAATTTTCAGAAAAAAGTCTGATGAGGCCTACACAACGATCGGAATAAACGATGAAAAGCTTCCGTCTGACTTTTTCTGTCGGACATTCCGCTCATTTGTAAGCGGCTTTACGCATACTACAAACAATTTGCCTCCATTGTCTCTCCACATCTATCTGCCTTCTTCAACTATGCTGCATCCTCTGGCTCACTTCCTAAAGACATGTTACAATCTGTCATTACAACGATTCCCAAACCTGGTAAGGATCCCCCAAACCTATATCTCTTATAAACACAGATGTTAAACTGTATGCCAAAGTAATAGCAAGAAGATTGCTTACCTTCATTCCCTCATTTATACACCCCAACCAGGTGGGTTTTTTTCTGGGAAGACAAGCCCCAGACACCACAAGGAGTCTAATCTCCCTAATTTCTGACTTAGAAACACAAAAAAAGCCTTCTCTGCTTCTATCCTTAGATGCAAAGAAGGCGCTTGATCGAGTACATTGGGGGTTCTTGCGGGCCGTATTGGAGAAATTTGGTATTACAGGCTGGTTACAAACTGGTATAATGTCACTCTACTCATTCTCATCCGCCAGGGTGTTAACAGATGGTGTATTCTCCAAGCCATTTGAGATCACTAATGGCACCAGGCAAGGATGCTCTATCCCCTATAATCTTTGCACTCCTCATAGAACTCCTTGCTGCTGGAATCGGAGCTAAATCTCACATTTTAGGCATTTTGTTCCAAGGAACAGAGCATAAGAACAGTCTCTTTGCAGACAATATAATCCTGTTGGTTACCAATCCCTCCCAGTCTCTCCACTCAATCCGTACTATCCTATCCCAATTTGCTGAGGTCAAACTAAATGAGGCAAAGTCAGTGATTCTAAATCTACACACGCCCTTTGTCGAACAAACTCCCCATACTAAAATGTTCACATTTAGCTGGGCTAAGCATTCCATTCCATACCTAGGCCTTAATCTAACCCCCTCAACTACCACATTTTTCAAATGTAATCAGAGACGATTAATGCAATCCTTACCCAAGGATCTACTGTCCTTTGGATTCTTTGACATGTCCAAAATGGGGTGAATCACAGCAGTTAAAATGTTCACTTGCTAAGCTACTATATCTATTCAGAACTCTTCCTATACCACCCCCTTCTAAGTTTTTTAATACTGTCCAAAAACAAATAAATCAATATATCTGGGAGCTCCTCTTACCTCCTACATGCAGAACACCTCCTACATGCAGGACACAGGCTTTGAAATCAAAAGAATATTTATTAAACGTAAATAGCTTCACAGCAGCAAAAACAACAGAAGGAAATATCACTGACTTGCAGAGCTCAGAACTGCTATCACAGTTAAACAGTCTTTGATTTTTGTCGCAGGTAACTTCCTCTGCTAGCAGGGTTCCAGACAGGACACTGCCGTGCACTTTCACAGCTGTACACCAATCCATTGTCCACCATCAACCATCCACAGTCTCCTCCATACTCCTCCACACACACCTACAACTTCCTGTTTTTTTTTAAACCCACTTCCTCTGATAGGTGAGTTAACCCTTTTGTTCCCTTAAAGGGACCACAGTCCAAACAGAGGGGAAATGTAGTGTTCTTCAGGACCCAGCCATGGCATCCTGTACATACTCCCCCTGCCCCAATGCCAAAGAGGTGGAGGCAACAGTGGAACTAAAACAATGGACTTGGGAGAGGGCATCTGCATTTTGATGCAGTCTCCCGGGCCTATGCTCCACTACAAACTTACTGTATTTTTAGGACGATAAGACGTACTTTTTCCCAAAAAAATATGGGGGAAAATGTCTCTGCGTCTTATGGTGCAAATATATGACAGGCACCGCCCCGCCGCCGTCGTCACTGTTCCCCACCACTGTTGTCACCACCCCCCCAGCTGCCGTCACCATGCTAGTCCTGGAAGACAGACATCCCAGGCCCCCGCGAGCAACGGGCGATCTCCTGGCTGGGCCTGCTGAGAAGACAGAGCAGCCCGAGCAATGGCACAGGTCAGGCTGCATTAATGGCAATAGTCAGGCTCCATTTATGGCAATACTCAGGCTGCATTTATGGCAATGGTCAGGCTGCATTAATGGCAATGGTCAGGCTGCATTAATGGCAATGGTCAGGCTGCATTTATGGCAATGATCAGGCTGCATCAATGGCAATGGTCAGGCTGCATCAATGGCAATGGTCAGGCTGCATTAATGGCAATTGTCAGGCTGCATTTATGGCAATGATCAGGCTACATTTCTTTGGCACAGGTCAGGCTGCATTTCATGAGCATTGGTAAATATTTTAGTACAGCCTTTGGTTCAGAATATTTTTTTTCTTGTTTTCCTCCTCTAGAACCTAGGTGTGTCTGATGGTCAGGTGCATCTAATGGAGCAAAAAATATGGTAAATTCCTGGAGTGCCAGGAACCAATGAGTAATCCTGGCATTAGTCCCTTTACACTGTCTCATCCATGTTAAATGGGCATGGTCAGAAATCAGCCCAAACTTCCTCCCCAAGAGATAATATCTGAGGGATTCTAGAGCCCACTTAATGGCCAGACACTCTCGCTCAACTATAGCACAGTTTTTCTCCGCTGGTGTCAACTTTCTGTTGAGGAAGACTACCGGTTGCTCCTCGCCATGAACAACCTGTGATAACACCTCTCCCAATCCTACATCAGAAGCATCAGTCTGGACAATGAACTCTTTTGAAAAATTGGGTGCTATCAGGACAGGGTGTTGGCACAGCGCTGACTTGAGCTCAAAAAAGCCTTTTCAGCATTTGCATTTCAGTCAACCATTACTGATTTCCGACCCTTAGTCAAATCAGTCAATGGAGCCGCCAATGTGGCAAAGTTTGTAAAACAAACCTCCTGTAGTATCCCACCATGCCCAGGAATGCAATACCTGCTTTTTTGTGAGGGGGCGGGCTCAGTTCTGTATAGCCTCTATCTTGCTGACTTGAGGTTTCACCAGCCCTCTACCCACAATATACAGTATCCCAGGTATTTCAACTCCTCCATTCTCAATGCACATTTTTCAGGGTTTATCTATCCACGATATACAGTAAACCAGGTATTTCACCTCCTCCATTCTCAACGCACATTTTACAGGGTTTATTGTAAATCCCTCCTTCCAAAGGGAGTCCAGCACTGCCTGGACTTTGTGCAAGTGTTATTCCCAGTCTCTGCTAAAAATGACTGGAACGTGGCTGGAGCAGTTTGTAGTCCAAAAGTCATTTTTTTTGTACTAAAAACTCCCCTCTGGGGTAGAAAAAGCAGTTTTCTCTCTAGCAGCCTTAGTCAATGGGATTTGCTAATACCCCTTAGTAAGGTCTAACGTAGTTATATACCTGGCTGGACCTAGTCTCTCAATAAGCTCATGTACCTGGGGCATGGGGTAGGCATCAAACCTTGAAACTTCATTAATTTTCCAGGAAATCATTGCAGAATCGCAAGTCCCGTTGGGCTTTGGTACCGTACCAACACAATCAGGCTCGACCACTCACTCTGCGATTCTTCAATAATCTCCAGGTCTAACAACTTCTTCACTTCCTCTGAAATGGCCTTCCTTTGAGCCTCTGGGATACGGTAAGACCGCACAAAAACTTTGACTCCTTGTTCCATTATAATATTGTGCTCTATGACATTAGTTAGACCCTGCAAGTCTGAAAATTGTTCTTTATTTCTCTGCAAGAACTCCTTTGCTTGCTGACTTTGGATTTTAGACAGGGTATTTGCTACTTGGACACTTTCCACCCCAACCTAAGACTCAAGTCTTGCACCAGCCAGGGAGGTCACCGGTTCCCTGTCCATCCAGGGCTTTAATAAGTTCATATGATATATCTGATACAGTTTCCTCTTGCCTGGCTGGTGGACTCTATAATTTACCTCCCCCATTTTTTCTACAACTTCAAAGGGACCTTGCCATCTGGCCAAGAATTTACTTTCCACAGTGGGGATCAACACCGCTACTCGATCTTGGAAGTGCCTTATTTTAGCGGCTCTATTAGAGAACCATCGTTGAGCCTCCTGGGCTTTTTGAAAATGTTCCTTGACCAGTGGCATCATGGTTAACCACTTAAGCCCCGGACCATTTGGCTGCCTAAAGACCAGAGGACTTTTTACAATTTGGCACTGTGCTGTTTTAACTGGTAATTGCGCAGTCATGCAAAGCTGTACCCAAATGAAATTTGCGTCATTTTGTTCACACAAATAGAGCTTTCTTTTGATGGTATTTGATTCCCTCTGCGATTTTTATTCTTTGCGATATAAATGGAAAAAGTCCAAAATATTTGAAAAAAAAATTATATTTTCTACTTTTTGTTATAAGAAAAATCCAATAAACTCAATTTTAGTCATGCATTTAGGCCAAAATGTATTCAGACATGTCTTTCATAAAAAAAATGCCAATAAGCGTATATTTATTGGTTTGCGCAAAAGTTATAGCGTCTACAAACTAGGGTACATTTTCTGAAATTTACATAGCTTTTACATAGCTTTTAGTTTATGACTGCCTCAATTCTTGAGGTGCTAAAATGGCAGGGCAGTAGTACAACCCCCCAAATGACCCCATTTTGGAAAGTAGACACCCCAAGGAAATTGCTGAGAGGCATGTTGAGTCCATTGAATATTTAATTTTTTTGTCCCAAGTGATTGAATAATGACAAAAAAAAAAAAAAATATTGCTATATTGCTCACACATGCCATGGTTATATGTGGAATTGCACCCCAAAATACATTTTGCTGCTTCTCCTGAGTACAGGGATACCACATGTGTGGGACTTTTTGCGAGCCTAGCCGCGTACGGGGCCCCGAAAACCAAGCACCGCCTTCAGAATTTCTAAGGGCGTAAATTTTTTATTTCACTCCTCACTACCTATCACAGTTTTGAAGGCCATACAATGCCAAGATGGCACAAAACCCGCCAAATGAACCCATTTTTGAAAGTAGACACCCCAAGCTATTTGCTGAGAGGCATGTTGAGTCCATGGAATATTTTATATTTTGCCACAAGTTGCTGGAAAATGACAAACTTTTTTTTGTGCACAAAGTTGTCACTAAATGATATATTGCTCACGCATGCCATGGGAATACGTGGAATTATACCCCAAAATACATTCTGCTGCTTCTCCTGAGTATGGGGATACCACATGTATGGGACTTTTTGAGAGCCTAGCCGTGTACGGGGCCCCGAATACCAATCACCGTCTTCAGGATTTCCAAGGGTGTACATTTTTGATTTCACTCCTCACTACCTATCACAGTTTTGAAGGCCATAAGATGCCAAGATGGCACAAAACCCCCCAAATGACCCCATTTTGGAAAGTAGACACCCCAAGCTATTTGCTGAGAGGCATGTTGAGTCCATGGAATATTTCATATTTTGCCACAAGTTGCGGGAAAATGACAAACTTTTTTTTTGCACAAAGTTGTCACTAAATGATATATTGCTCAAACATGTCATGGGCATATGTGGAATTACACCCCAAAATACATTCTGCTGCTTCTCCTGAGTATGGGAATACCACATGTGTGGGACTTTTTGGGAGCCTAGCCGCATACGGGGCCCCGAAAATCAATCACCGCCTTCAGGATTTCTAAGGGCGTAAATTTTTGATTTCACTCCTCACTACCTATCACTATAACCTATCATTTTGAAGGCCATAAAATGCCAAGATAGCACAAACCCCTCCCAAATGACCCCATTTTGGAAAGTAGACACCCCAAGCTATTTGCTGAGAGGCATGGTGAGTATTTTGCAGCTCTCATTTGTTTTTGAAAATGAAGAAAGATAAGAAAAATGTTTTTTTTTCTTTTTTCAAACTTCAAAACTTTGTGACAAAAAGCGAGGTCTGCAAAATACTCACCATACCTCTCAGCAAATAGCTTGGGGTGTCTACTTTCCAAAATGAGGTCATTTGGGGGGGGGGGGTTGTGCCATCTGGGCATTCCATGGCCTCCGAAACTGTGATAGGCAGTGAGGAGTGAAATCAAAAATTTACACCCTGAGAAAGCCTGAAGGCGGTGTTTGGTTTTCGGGGTCCTGTACACGGCTAGGCTCCCAAAAAGTCTCACATATGTGGTATCCCCGTACTCAGGAGAAGCAACAGAATGTATTTTGGGGTGTAATTTCACATATGCCCATGGCATGTTTGAGCAATATATCATTTAGTGACAACTTTGTGCAAAAAAAATTGTCTTTTTCCCGCAACTTGTGTCAAAATATAAGATATTCCATGGACTCGATATGCCTCTCAGCAATAGCTTGTGGTGTCTACTTTCCAAAATGGAGTCATTTGGGGGGGTTAACTGTCCTGGCATTTTATGCACAACATTTAGAAGCTTATGTCACACGTCACCCACTCTTCTAACCACTTGAAGACAAAGCCCTTTCTGACACTTTTTGTTTACATGAAAAAAAAATTTTTTTTGCAAAAAAATTACTTTGAACCCCCAAACATTATCTTTTTTTAAAGCAAAGGCCCTACAGTTTAAAATGGTGGGTGTTTTTTTTTCACACAGTATTTGCGCAGCGATTTTTCAAACGCATTTTTTTATTGAAAAAACACACTTAAAAAAAGGACAACCTACATACATTTATAAAAACCTTTAAAAGCCTTTACAGGTTACCACTTTTGATTTACAGAGGAGGTCTACTGCTAAAATTACTGCCCTCGATCTGACCTTTGCGGTGATACCTCACATGCATGGTGCAACTGCTGTTGACATATGACGGCAGACCAATGCTTGTTTTCGCCTTTGCGTTAGAGCAGGGGGGAACAGGGGTGCTTTTTTTTTTTAAATTATTTATTTTGCTTTTTTATTTTATTTTTAAACTGGTCCTTTCATTTTTTTATCATTTTTATTGTTATCTCAGGTAATGTAAATATCCCCTATGATAGCAATATGTAGTGACAGGTACTCTTTTTGAAAAAAATGGGGTCTATTAGACCCTAGATCTCTCCTCTGCCCTCAAAGCATCTGACCACACCAAGATCAATGTGATAAAATGCTTTCCCAATTTTCCAATGGCGCTGTTTACATCCGGCGAAATCTAAGTCATGAAATGCTCATAGCTTCTGGTTTCTTAGGCCATAGAGATGATTGGAGCCCTTCTGGCCTCTGATCGGCTCTATGGTCAGCTGGTGGAACCACCGGCTGCATTCTCAGGTTCCCTGTTGGGACAGCAGAACCAGAGAAAACCATGGAAGACGGTGGGGGGGGACATTCCCTCCTTCTGCTTGTAAAAGTAGTTTAGAGGCTAATTAGCCACTAGGATTGCTTTTACATGAAAGCCGACCACTGGCTGAAAAGAATGATACCAAGATGATACCTAAACCCACAGGCATCATTCTGGTATAACCACTCAAAGTCCAGCAACATACCAGTACATTGCTGGTCCTTGTTGGGCATATATTGTAATCTTTTTTTTTCATTGAACCTGTGGGCTGAACAAAAAAATGAGATTGATCGGTGGGTATGTTAGAATACCTCCCTTCATTCACCCACTTCTAATGATGGGCATACATGCACCATTTTGTTTTTAACTGTGGTGGTGAAATCACCTCCTACAGCACTGGAGTCATGGCTTTATGTATCGTGGGAGCAAATGCTGTTGCTGTCAAGATAAATAAACCAGTTCTGCAGCTGAATGGCCTAAAAAATATAGGTCAAAGCATGGGGGCATCCACCCCAAAAGTTAGGAGTACATCGCTCCTCCACCCCTGCTGCCCCCATGCTTTGGCATATATGCTCTTTTTTTTAACTGTGGTGGTGAAATCACCTCCTACAGCACTGGAGTCATGGCTTTATGTATCGTGGGAGCAAACGCTGTTGCTGTCAAGATAAATAAATCCACGCTGCAGCTTAATGGCGTACCTGAAAACAAAAATATGGCTAACAATAGAACATAGTAAACAGTAAAGTATAAACAAATTACATACCTGAAAAGCAATCATGATAAAACATAATAACAATACAACATTGCAGAATAGAATACAGTAAAAAAGAGCAGAACAATAGAGAGAGAATAGAGAGAGAGAACAATAAAACAACAACTATTTTTGTTTTTTTATTTTATATTTTTCTTGTGTGTTTTTTTTTTTACACTTTTTTTTTGTAACTGCAACAGTTGTAACTGTAATGCCGCGTACACACGAGCGGACTTTACGGCAGACTTTGCTCGGCGGACTTTTCTATGTACTTTACGATGGACTTTCTGAATGAACGGACTTGCCTACACACAGTCCACCAAAGTCTGTCGAATTCGTACGTGATGACGTACGACCGGACTAAAACAAGGAAGTTCATAGCCAGTAGCCAATAGCTGCCCTAGCATGGCTTTTTGTCCGTCGAACTAGCATACAGATGAGCGGACTTTTCGACCGGACTCGATTTTGACGGATTAATTTAAAACATGTTTCAAATCTAAGTCCGTCCAACTTTTGAGAAAACAAAGTCCGCTGGAGCCCACACACGATCGAATTGTCTGACGAAATCCAGTCCGCCGGGCAAAGTCTGCCGTAAAGTCTGTTCGTGTGTACGCGGCATAACTGTTCCTGGTTCGGGTCTCTCAAAATGCAATGGCATCTTGGGAGACCCTGTGTAAGTGTGTCCTAGTCTGTGCAGTGCTGTACCCTACGCTAATACTCAACTAGTGTATGGTAGCGTTCAAAACATTCACCAATGCAAAGACCAGGATTGTCATGACAGGATGTACTAGGCCGCTGGTGCTTGCCAGTTCACCAGAAGGATGAGCGGCACTAGTACTTCTCTGTTCCATACGAGAGCGCTGCGGTTCTTGCACCTCAACAGCAGAAGAAGATCGGGGGCTGATACGCCTGACCTTGGCAGGGACCACAACTCCATCAGCAGAGCTATCTGTCATGGAGCCGCTGTTGTCTACAGGATCATATTCTGAGCCTGCATCTGACAGATGAGTGACTTCCTCTTCACTATTTGTCATGCTCAAAAATGTGTAGGCCTCTTCACTACTGCACATTCGATTTGCCATTTTGGGCTCTAATTTTACTGGTACAGTAGTGAGACTCACAGGTAAAAAAGCTCCTAGACTGTCAGCAACTGTATTAAACGCTACTAAAAAAGCTGTTAGCAATCGCAGGGATCAGGCCTGACTCTGCAAACGCTGCAGTTATGTGTTTAGTGTTTTTTAAGTGACAGTGATCGATCGATACTGCACTTGGGTGGGTTGGGCTGGGTGGAGGGGCAAAATGCAGGTGCTAGCAGGTATCTGGGCTGATCCCGCTAACACTGCATTTTTGGAAACCCTAAACTGCTGAGGACGCCAGTATAGATCTGATCAGATCAGATAGTGATCCGTTCAGATACTATACCACTATGGGAGGTGTATGCTGCGTGTGTGGGTTTTAGCGCTATTGGCACTAATCTGACGCTGCCTGGGGTGACGCAGACCCTAACTGAACCTAAAACCTAACTGATATCACCCGCTGGGCGATCAGGGGGTTAAACCTTTATTGGGTAATAAACGGCAGGTATAAAAAACAAACTAACTAACCAGCGTCACCCGTAACACTTATACGGTGATCACTGGTGAAAGAGTTAACTAGGGGGCAATCAGGGGTTAAAACCTTTATTAGGTAGTATATGGGGGTACCTGATGCTATAAAAAGCTGATGATGAACCTAAATACCTACCTGGCTAACTAGCGTTACCTGTGACACTAATACGGCGATCAGAAAAAATATCGCTCAGTGACACTGGCGACAGAGGATGAAAGGGTTAACTGGGGCTGATCAAGGGGTTAAACCTTTATTAGGGGGGTTAGGGGAGTACCCTAGACCTAAAGGGGCCTACCACTAACTGCCCTAACACTTATAACAGTCACAAATGACACCAATGCAGTAATCAGTAAAAAAAAAAAAAAAAACTGCTATTGGTGTCACTGTGACAAGGGGTGTCAGGGGGTGCAGGGGGGGTGATTGGGGGTTGATCAAGGGGTTTATGTGCCTATGTGTGCTAGTGTTAGTGTAGTGTTGGTGCAGACTCACTGTAGATGTCTTCTCTCCTCGGAAGCCGTAACGAAAAGGCTATACAAGGAGAGATGACATCACTTCCTCTGCTTCTGTTTACAGTTCAGAAGCAGAGTAAGCTTCTCATTCACCAGGAGCGATCGTGAGGGAGAGGCCATGAATCAGTGGCCTCCCTCTCAGGATGGGTCGCTCCTGGAACGATGCTGTCCACCTCAGGCACCAGGGGGATGTGATCGTGCCCCCCACCCACGGGAGGGGAGTATCGTACCCATACGTTACTCTGCCTGCCCATGCTATTCTGCCGACGTATATCGTCATCAGTAGGGATGGGCGAATGGTTTGGCCTGAGCATTAATTCAGGCCAAATTTTTAATGTTTGGACGTTCGACTAACAGCTGAACAAACGGGTCGTTCGACCAAACTGAACCGACCACAATGCATTGTGGCATTGAACAGTGCATCGCAAGCCCAGATTGGCTGAAGCAGTGAAAGGTTTAGCTAATCAGGGCACAGAGCACTATCAGAGTCATGATTGGAGACTTCATCATGACTTTATCCAATCATGGCTCATTCCCACCCCACAGTATAAAAGTATTCTTTCAATGGCAGCCATTTTCAGTGTGATTTTGGTGTGGAGAGAGCTAGAACAGGGCTCTGTTCAGTGCTATTAGTTAGTGTGCTATACTGTGCTATTTTGCTTCAATTGTTGGTGTAGAATATTAGTTTAGTGTCAGTCTAGGGATAGTGTGAGTGTAGTGAGGAGGACCATCATTCAGCTTTTCATAATGTGCAGCTAGAGTAGGGACAGCTCAGATAGTTTCAGTGTAGTGTAGTGAGACCGTGTTAGTAATCTTGACATTAGTATATAGCTAGAGTAGGGACAGTTTAGATAGCTTCAGTGTAGTAACGGTTGAACACCATCTATTTGATTGCGTTACTGTCAGTTTAACGCCATATCATATTGCATGCGTTACTGCCAGTTTAATGCTATATAGTTTTGCGTGAGTTACTAGCAGTTTAACGCCATATTGTATTGCGTGCATTACTGCCAGTTTAACACCATATTGTTTTGCGTGCGTTACTGCCAGTTTAACGCCATATAGTTTTGCATGCATTACTGCCAGTTTAACGCCATATAGTTTTGCGTGCGTTACTGCCAGTTTAACACCATATAGTTTTGCATGCGTTACTGCCAGTTTAACACTATATAGTTCTGTGTGCGTTACTACAAGTTTAACACCATATAATTTTGTGTGTTACTGCCAGTTTAACGCCATATAGTTTTGCGTGCGTTACTGCCAGTTTAATGCCATATAGTTTTGCATGTGTTACTGCCTGTTTAACACCATATAGTTTTGCGTGCGTTACTGCCAGTTTAACACCATATTGTTTTGCGTGCGTTACTGCCAATTTTAACACCATATAGTTCTGTGTGCGTTACTACAGGTTTAACGTCATATAGTTTTGTGCGTTATTGCCAGTTTAATGCCATTTACTTCTGTGTGCATTACTGCCAGTTTAACTCTTTGTAGTTCTGTGCATCACTGTACGTTTGGCGCATTATATTGCAGTGTATTATATTGTATCCGTGGTGTGTGTCTGTGTAGTGTGAGTACTCAAATTAAAAGGCACCAAACACCTCTTTACATTGATTAAAGTGCATCTACGTACAGATTTCAACTTCTCCTTTACATTTGCCTTTAAGCACCCCCCCCTCCCTCCCAATAATGTCTGGGAGAAAAACAAGGAGAGGCAGATGTTCCCTTGGCACTGTAAGGGGTCCAGCAACAAATGTGTCCACAGGCAAAGGTGGACGTGGTGGTCAGTCCTCAGGCAGGGCATCATTTCCTCTGTTTATTGAGTTTGCCCGTGCTATCCAGCCACAGCATGCAGAGGAGGTGGCTTACTAAACCTTCCTCATCCTCCTCATCCTCTGTCACACAAGCAGAGACAAGTGTGCAGTCCCCTGCAGTTGCCAGAGTGGATAAACCTGCCTCCTTGTCCACATCTATTCCTGCCACAGCCCTAACATCAGCCATTGAGAAGTCAGCTGTGTTATTTGACCATAGCATCAGCCACTTGCTCCTTGATGATGCCCACCCATTACTGGATTCAGATGCTGGTTCTGAGGTTGAGGATGACAGGACCATGAGCCTAGAGAGAGGGAGGAACACTGGTAGACAAATTGGCATTTATGTTCCCCAAGCCGCAGCGTATTGCCAAGTTGCCTCCAGTGGTAATGATGAAGATGGAGGAGATGGAGATGATGATGATGATGTTGATGAGGTCACTGATGTGACTTGGGTGTCAGATAGAGCAGAGGAGGAAAGTGAAGGTGAGGCGGCACAATCCCAAGGAGGTCGGCATCAAGAAAGAGTAGAGAGAAGCCACCCTATTCCATCACATTCTGCAGCTGTTATCTCCCGGCCCACTCCCCACAGCTCAGCTGTCTGGACCTTTTTCAGCACATCTACAGCAGATCGCACTGTTGCTATCTGCAAACTGTGTTACAGGCACATCAAACGTGGCAAAAACACCAACCATTTGGGTACCACATGCCTAACAAGGCATTTAATGTCCAACCACTCAGCCCATTGGCAAGAGCACCTAAAAGCCACAAAAAAGGGGCACAAATCTGTACCTCCTCCTTACCCACGTCAGTCTGCCCCTGCGATACCGAGTCATTACCTTTCATCAGCCTCCACTGACATTAGAATGTATCCAAAAAATCTCTAATCTTGTTCCCAGTGCACTACATTGGGGCTTCATCATACACACTGGCTCCCCAGCTGTTGCTGAGCAAAATAAAGGCAGCTTGCAGGAAAAATGTCATTTTTTTTTACTTTATAAATTCAATTATTGCTGCAGAAGATTCTAGACATGGTACAGATCTGCCACTTTACAGTTAGACTAAGGGGACCCCCCCTGGCACTATATTGGAAGGAATTTTTCCTTTTTAGGCTTTCACTTTAAAAATCAAAAAAATCACTGCTCATTTAAAAATGACGTTTTTCACAAACTTTTTTTTATTGATCCATGTCCCCCAGGGCAGGACCTGGACACCTATAACCATTGTATGCCTAATTACTTGCATTTAAGCCTTCAAAATGGGCACTTTTGATATTTGACTTTCGGGTCCCATTGACTTTAATGGGGTTCGTTATTTGGGTCCGAATGTTCGCGGTGTTTGGAAATTCTGGTCTGAACCAAACAGGGGTCCGTTCGGCCCATCCCTAGTCGTGAGGTGGTCGGAAAGTGGTTAAGATCCT
The DNA here is from genome assembly GCF_042186555.1 of Aquarana catesbeiana. Taxonomy (NCBI): domain Eukaryota; kingdom Metazoa; phylum Chordata; class Amphibia; order Anura; family Ranidae; genus Aquarana; species Aquarana catesbeiana. The sequence goes on along the minus strand of NC_133327.1, from coordinate 348,440,145 downwards.
TTCCAGCATTTGGGAGACATATTTAAGAACACTTTTATGCTGAATAGGTTCACTTTCCCATTCCTTTTTACCAAAGTCAAGTAGTCCGCGAGGTCTCTGCCCATACACCAACTCAAAGGGCGAAAACCCTGTGGAAGCCTGGGGCACTTCCCGAATAGCAAACAGGAGAGCCAGTAACAGGCAGTCCCAGTCTTTCTCATCCCTTTGTACCACTCTCTTGAGCATGGACTTAAGAGTCTTATTAAAGCGTTCTAACAAGCCGTCCGTTTGGGGATGGTAGACTGTTATACGTAGCTGTTTAATTCGAAACAGCTTGCACACATGGGCCATAACCCTCGACATAAACAGGGTGCCCCGGTCCATGAGAATTTCCTTAGGAAAACCAGCCCCTGTAAACAACTGGAATAACTCCGGGCAATAGTCTTAAAGGAGGTATTCCGCAGGGTTAGGGCTTCAGGATATCTAAAAATATAAAAAAAAACAAGCGCCAATAGATATAATAACAGTAACGTGATAGGCACAATACCAATCCAGCTGCAGCGAAAAATTGTCAAAAGGCAAATGAAAATATAAAACAGTCCACCGCGCTAGGTTTGGTACAGATTACATACACAAATACTGTATGAAACAATCCCAGTATTTAGTGATATAAAGTGCCCGTGCTCACAGTTGATATATACGTGCTCCAATGTCCTCATACTTGGGTGCTCCACATAGATGTAAACTCACCCCTAGAGTTGACCAACTATCTCCAGTATGGTCGTTTGCGCATATGGGGATACCCCTGTAGAGATCTGTTGCTGACATCTCATGCAGTGCCTCATACAGATAAACAAACCAAAGAAATCTTCATTGCGCAAAATATCGTTCCAAAAAATTAAAAAAAACAGTTAAAAGTAAAAGTGCCCATCACATGTTAGGGTGCCTAAACATCATGGCAAACAGCGTGTGTAACAGGTGATTTTTTTAGGGGAAAACCAGCCTACAATGGTGGTGTTTACCGCTGGTCGTGGTGCTGCTCAATTCCCTGTATTCGTTCGGGCAGAAGTAAGTCGCAGTGACACGATAATGCCTCAACACGTTTCAGTCAATCAGCGGGCCATCATCAGGAAGCTCTAATTCCGCCATTTTGAGTAAGGGCATTTATACCCTTACACAGAATCCCGTAATTTAAATATTGCGATCAGCTGTTAATACCTTGGCAGTGCGTACAATCTAATAATTACACACATACAACCATATATACCAATAATACTTTGATATTAAGTTAATTTGAAGAAAAATTCATTTTATAATGATCCGTGTAAAGTGCATTTAAAATATTATAAGAGGACTTCTAGTGGTAATGGTTAGATTTGTGTTTTAAGGTTCCATAAAGGATGGCCATCTAGTGAACAAGGGTGATTAAATGAGTAAGTGAAATAAGTGATAAATGACCATCTAGTGGTCAAAAATGATAATTTGATTAAAATTATGGTTTATTACCTAAATTTTATCCCTAATAAAGTGAATAAATGTAAAGTGCTAATAAGTGAATTATTTATTAGAGATTAGAGTAGATATCGACTAATGGACGTTAAAGGTTGGCATTGACTTAAAATTGGAAGCTCAATGGATAACTAATAATCTGTTAAACAGTTAAGGTCCAGTTCAACGTTCATTCCCAGTAGGGTTAAAGTTTGGAGTTCAAATATCCATTTCGTTTCATTTAGTGATATTTGTTTTATCTCCAGAGTCTGTTGATGGTATCAATAGCATAAAAAGATTGTGCAGCTGGATCTTTATTATGTGCCAATCTGAAATGGCACCATCATTTCACCCACTTACCCCACGTAGCTTTCTCCTCCTAAACTCAATATACTCTAAACACCAGACCTTGAACCATTCATTTATTAGGGCATCCCTTAAAGCTTGGACCTCACTATTGTCTTTCAAATCTCCAGTACACAGATCAATAGCTCTACCTGTGAATATCATTAAAGCCATGATACCTGATCGGAATTTAACTCCCTGGATAAGGGGTAAGGTCCTTACCTTACAGGAACTCATTAAAGACGATAAACTACTACCCTTCCGTACCTTGCAAAATACATTAGCTTTACCCCTTCTGAATTTTATACATATATAAGAATTTACTTCTGCCTATATACATGTGCAATTCCTCCTAGCGCCGATCTCCCAGCCCCTACCTTTGCAGTACTATGACAACCCCAAATACTTGGACACAGAGTATCCTTTTTCTACACCTACTGTACCCCAACAACCTAAAACCCTCCTTAAACAAATGGGAAATGAGCTGTGGCCATAATGTACCTGATCTCTCCTGGCAGAAAATATTTTCCTATGCTGTCAATGCTTCCCAGTGTACGAATCACTGGGAGTCCTATCTGAAAACCCTTCACTTTTGGTACCTAAGGCCCTTAAAACTTTCTAAAATATACCCCAACACATCACCCCAATGTTGGCACCATTGCAGATAACAAAGTTCTTTACTACATGTTTTGTGGTCTTGCAAGTCCCTCACATCCTATTGGAATAACATTTTCAATCTAATAACAGAGGTGACCAGAAAAATGACTAACCAGACCAGTGGTAGCTGGTGCTTATAATGTTTGGGGGAAAAACAACCCCCCCCCCCCGTGGGAGACGGGTGGCAGTGATTAGTGCCCCCCCATGGAAGAAGGACAGTCACCCTCCTGTGGGAAACATATGGCAGCGATCAGTGGCCTTTTCTTAGGAGGCTGATGCCGATCCTGTTCCTTGCTCCAGGGAAGAGCCGGGGCCGTTACTTCTCCTCCCTGGCCAATCAGGTCTCAGGACCCACTTCCTGATTGGCCAGGAGGAGAATTAGGATGACAATAGCGAATATTAATTTTCTTCTGTCTCACAACTGGGTGGGCTCAGGGCGTAGTGCTCTGCTCCACAAGCCCACCCTTTTTTGAAGCCAATTAGTGCCTCAGGCTCTAATCATGTGCTTAAAAAAACCCTACTGAAAACCATGCATCCAGCGCCCTGTATGTAGATTAGGGGCTGGGCACATTGATTAGGGAGGCGGCGCCCCTGCGCCCCTAATGGATGGGCCGCCACTGACCCAGACCCTAATCTGGCATTACTCCATATAGGCATAGAGAAACTCCCCTCCAATTCCAGGTCTATCACTATCCACATACTCTATGCAGAAAAGTTAACACCCAAAATACCTTCTATATCTGAGGCAGTCGCAGAACTTAATCACCAATGTGATAACGGAGGTTTGCGCTAAAAAACCTCTCATACTCCAACTTTGTCTGAACGTTGTCACTATGGTTACAGAATCCTAATTGTACAGTGTTTTGTTGATAACCCATTCCACACCGGAGTGTAATATGTCTACATTTATACTATACTAGACTGGTACATTGTTTACCTGCTTATCTAGACATTTTTACCTCTCCCTCTCTTCCCTTGTCCCCCCCCCACTTTCCTCTTCTCCTTCCCCGCTCTTCTTCTTCAGAACCTTATGTCTACTTCCCAAACTGTCTCTCCCTTGAGTTCACGCTTCAATTTTTAGTTAGATACAATTCTGTATACCATATAAGCTTACTATTCTTGCTTAGGTAAAACTTGTCTTTTACAGAACCATATGTATTAACTCCAAGTTGTAAACTCAGGTACTCATCATATCTCATGTCTATGTTTAAAATTAATAAAAACTATTTGAAAATAAAACAAATCTATTAATAGTTTTGAAGTTTCTTTACCTAGGGTGCTGATATGGGTGCAGCACAAAGGACAGCTCAGCACAAAGGACAATGAATGCATAATATGTAAAGTTGTATAAACAAAATGACAGTTGGAGCAGCGCACATCATTTTTAAGAGTAAGTCACGTGTTTTCTAACTTTATATTTTTTTTTACTTTTCAGATGAAATTAAGTATTTTTTATACTTTACTGAATAATATTAACCAGCATTTGGCTGTAAAGTCATTTCACTTTATGTATCCAGCTTCAATACCAGTACAATTATAGTGTGCAAGTATTATCCTATGCGATGTGTAACCCAAACAGAAATAGAAGTGATGGTGCCAAAAAAAAAATGTAAGTCTACATTTGTATGGTATTTTCCCTACATTCTGGGGATTTATTGTACAGATTTACAACCTTAGAAACAGTTTAATCTTAACAAAAGCTTATCGAAAGTCCTTACAATACAGTGTTACATTTTAGTAGAAAACTATCAGTGATTTTGTTTTCATGAAATGTAAATTGCAACCTTGAACACTACATGTGCCCTGAAAAGTTTAACTAAGTAGGTTTGGGATGAGAAAGATGATGGAAAATTGACTTATTGAATATGGACACTGAAGTGATGACATAAATGTCCCTTCTCTGACAGACTCCTGAAACAGTGTGATATTTGTGGCTCCAATTTTACCTACTTCTGTGTGTGTGATTTTAGGATGGCACAAGGGAGATATGTTGATATGCTAGTTCACAGAAGCAGCTTTGGTAAATGTATTATTAATTACATTTATTTTATCACTTAGTACAGTTCCACTTTATTTCTGCTTTCAGTATTTTTAAGGTGCAGCAGAACATTTGCAAATTACATTTTCCTATGCATATGTTTAACCAGATTAAAAAAATTAACTATGGAATTCAAGACCTTTGTGACCAAAAAAATAATATGCATATACCTATGAATTTATAGCAGTCTATACTAAAAGAAACAATTGTTAGAATTCAGACAATATTTTAGCAAAAAACATTTATTTTGCAAAAAATTTAATAAGGTTATTTTAATCAGTCATTCTATTTGATGACATTAAACTGTAAATAGGGATGAGCAAAAATATATGGGTTCAATTAATGGGGTATTCACCGAAAAGTTTGTAAAGCTTGAAAAATTAGAAATTTAATCCATGAATGAATCTAATAGGTTGGAATCTTGAAAATCAATTTTTGTTGTCAAACAAAGAGCATGGTGAGCTGGGCACTGCCATGGGGGACACTTGCCAGTGCAAAAAAAAAATACAGTAAAGCAGAAGGAATGTCCTCTTCTTCTTCCTTTTGTGCTTTTGAGGGCAATGTGGTAAAAACATTGTTCTTTTAATGGCATGCTTAGGAGATGCCTTAAAGCGGTGTTACAGAACAGTGGGATTCTCAGAGATAGAATTAGAACAGTATTTTCTGGAATCACATATTTAGGATGTGCAATTATTTTTTTTTAATTTTATGCCATAGCTTGGCTTAAATACAGAAGCAAAAGCAGCACCCCTGGTGTATTTATGTTTGATTCATTTCAATTTAAAAACAAATTTTTAGGTAGTTTTGGATGAAACACCTGTTTGTTTTTCAGAGGTGTTAGATCTGAATAGGCTGGGTAATATGGAAGTAGCTGCCACAACAGATATAAAACCTATAATAATGTTTACTTTTAATAAACAACTCAAGCTAAACTCAACTATTGGCGAGTTGCAGAAAACTGTTTCATAGTATAGTTTGTAGTCTTATTTTTGCAGTACCACACAGTATTCTACTATAAAAATAATAAAACAACAGCCACACATATAGTGTAGTGGCTGGGGAGTAGGTAAGCAGCTTTATTAGGCCATAATGTAAGAGATAAACATGAGACAGTTTTTATCATAAAAAAAGGTTGAGTGTATTAAGTCAGAGACAATGCCCAGAGATTTTGTACAGACCTAAAGCACAGTATGTAAGCAGCTTTTTTAGTCCACCATGTAAGAGGGAGAGACAAGGCAGGTTTCATCACTTAAAAAGAAACAATTTAAGTGTATTACTTCAGAGACCATAGCCAGAAATAGTATACTTACTCAATATATAAAGTTTAGGCAGTTTTATCAGGCTTCAATTTAATAGCGAGAAATTAGATGGGTTTTATTATGAAATAAAGGGTAGCGGTACACACAAAAACAATACAGACTTGATGCACACCATGTAAGCTGCTTTTGTAGGCTGCAATATAAGATGGAGAGACCAGGCAGCTATAGAATGTATTATTCCAGAGACAACAGCCCAAAATATTGTACAGACTTGATGCATAGTATCTAAGCAGCTTTAGTAGTCCTAAGTTGAAGTTGATGCACAGTGGTGATTTGATATGATCTTGGGATGCTTCTCTCTATCATTTGGATGCACTTTATTTTCTCACTTAGAGACTTTATTGATGCATTTTATCCTTATTGGACTTTTTCATGAACTTTCTGGATTTTATTAATTCATTTATTTTTATTTATCATTCTATGGATTTTATATTTTTCACTATTATTTATTTATATGTTTTTTAAATGTATGCATTTCATTTTTTTATTATTATATATTCACTTTATGGAATTGCATATTTCATGAATTGACACATTGGTTAGTTTGGCAGCACAACACATTTACAGTATGTTGTTGTATGCTTTGTATTGTCCTGTGTGAGGGTGATATTGAGTGCAGTTGTCAGGTTTCGTAATTTTTTGTAGTTTTTTTAGTAAGATTTATTTTTTGGCTCTTTTATCTTATTTTATATTTTGGTGTTAATACTTTGTTGCTTGCAATAGCTTGCTTCTCTCTAAAATACTATCATTGATATATTTTTTCTGACCTAAGGCTGTATGTTTCTGCATGCAGCTCGCATCTTCACCTAATGACTCCCCAGCTGCCACTTGAGTGAACATCCAACCAATATATTACTTTATACCACTCAGGCATAGACCTACTACCTTCTGACTTTACTGCCAGAAATCTCTGGCAAAGGGAGATTTGAAATGTTACACTCACACTTACAATGTCCACAGGCTTGACTTAACTATCTCCTAAGTACTAGTAAGTAAAAAAGAAGCTAGGTATCTCGTTCCCGATGCCACAAGGCTGCCTGTAATATATCAACTGCCAAAGATCCATAAAAATAAGGAGTGTCTACCTGGGAGACCCATCAGAAGTGGCAAAAACTCTGTTTTCTCCTGTATAGGTGAATATGTGGACTGTTTTTTACAGCCTAGTGTGCAAACATACCTGGCCTATTTAATGGACATCTTAAAAGAAATACCAATCAATGACCATAGGTTTATTGTTACCATAGACGTTTAGTCCTTGTACACTAGTTTGAAACAGAATGATGTTATTTCTACCGCTAAACAGGCACTGGACAGCAAGTCCAACTTAAAAAGGGGACAAAAAGATTTCCTATTGGAGGCTCTGGATTTGGCCATGTCCAATAATTATTTTTGAGGGTACCCACTATAATCAAATAAGAGGTGTGGCGATGGGAGATAAATATGCTCCAAGAGTGGCCAACATATTGATGAGCCAATGGGAAGAGACCAACATCTTTGGCAGTGATATACCTCAAATATCACTGTACAAAAGATATATAGATGATATTGTAATATTATGGGATGGCTCAGAGGACAGTCGCATAACTTTTTTATCTAATATGAATAACAACTGTTATGGATTAAAATTTACTGGCAGTTGGAAGGGGGCGTGGTTACTGCGCTGCTGGATGGACGCTTGAGAGTGCAGCTCCTCCAGAAGACCGGGGATCGCAGCGCTCAGAGGTGACATACCGATCCTACAACATCCCCTGATAACTGGCATAGTGCGTCGGCATCCTCGGAGATGGGTAGGAAGAAAGATTCCACCAGCATAAAGAAGCTGCCGCATTTCTTCTTCCCTATGGAGCAGACACATGTCCAACATGGTGCCGGCGGTTGTTCGCCGGCCTCGTCCAGCGGCTCCTCTCGCTCCACACAGAGCCCTGCATCAGCCAGAGCCTCCAAAGCCTCTCAGCCCCGTCGCCAGCGGCATCAACTCCAACAACACAGAGCCCTGCAAAATGTAAACCCAGGCTGTCTGCTGGCTCGTCTCCTATAGAGGTAAGCCTCAGCTGCAACTCTGCTAACACCACCAGGGAGTTGTCAGACACATTCAGCTCCTTCCCTGCCACCAACCAACCTGTCTCTGAATCCATACTAAAGGACATGCTGGTATCCCTGCGGGCCTCCTTACATGCAGACATGATGCAATGTGTGACAAGCTTCAAACCTGAAGTGCAGGGACTAAGGGGGAGAGTGGACCACAAGCATAAGATGGGTGAATTTGCAGCTTCCGACAACACCTTAATAGATGCACACAATGACCAGAATGACCAATTAGAAAACCTCAAAGCCAAAGTCGCAGACATTGAGGACCGCTTGAGGCGGAACAATTTGAAACTTAGAGTTATCCCTGAGACTGTTTAAAATGCTCAACTGAACCAATACGCATGTGACCTGATCCGCGTGGTCCTACCGTCCATCCCAACCTCTGAAATAGTAATCGACAGAATACACCGATTACCAAAACCTTCCTATCTTCCTGACAACATCCCCAGAGATGTTATAATGAGAGTACACGTTTATCATGTAAAAGATCAACTCATGGCCAGCTTCCGCAAGAAGGCCCAGTTACCTGAGCAATTCTCTCACCTTCAAATGTATGCGGACCTCTCCCAATATATACTACAAAAGAGAAAATCACTCCTCCCAGTCACAAAAGCTCTCAGAAATCACAACATCACTTATTTCTAGGGTTACCCAACAAAACTCACCATCACCCAGGACAACACCACTTCCATGATAACATCACTAGATGAAGGCCGGGCACTGCTCCGCTCATGGGACATTCTTCCAGAGCAAGAATCCAGATCCCAGTCACCCCCTACCAGTAAACACCCAGGAGGACTGGCAAAATATCTCTTACAAGCGCAAACAAAAGAGCCACACAACTTGATCGCCTCTAGACCATCAACCTAAAGCAGATACAACACTTGACCACCCCAGTCAGAGGGAGCACTCTCCCCATGATGTTCCCTCTACAAATTCTGTGCAGTATACCTGCAATCAGATTCCAGTTGGAATCGCCCATATTTTTACTGTTTGCTACTTTTTGTGTGTTCTTTCCGTTTTTGTTTTGTTCTTTCTATACCATATTAATTCTCGGCCTGGCATTCATAAGGAGAACTCAGTAGGGCAACAAATTGACGTACCATCTGCTGATTCCACAGAAACCCACACCTGATTAGAGGTAACATAAGCTTCTCAAATGATTTGTCCACATGGTGCTTAAAGTGACTTTGTTCAATGTGCGAGGGCTTAACCACCCTGCTAAAAGAGCAACCCTCTGGAAGGAATCTCTTAAACTATGAAGTGACTTAATTTGTGTACAAGAAACACATTTTCAGGCTTTGGCTTCTCCTACTTTAAGTTATAAACAATTCCCCCACATCTTCACTGCATCCGCACCACATAAAAGGAAGGGAGTTCTCATTACAATTAAAAACTCTGTAGCCTTCTCTCTACATGACTCCATCCATGACCCAGATGGTAGATATCTGATCCTCCTATGCGATATCAACAATAGACCTTATACAATAGTGAGTGCCTGTGCTCCCAATACACACCAGCTTCGTTTGGCAAGTAAACTGTTTTGCAAGATCTCAAAACTCCGACGAGGTCCGCTAGTGATATAAGGGGACTTTAACCTTACTGCAGACCCCCATCTGGACTTGTCATCTAAGCCCAAATGCCCCCCCTCAGCACTTCAACCACTATTCCACAAAGAGGATCTCTATGACACTTGGAGGTGCCAACACGCTGAGGAGCACAACTTCACCTTCCACTCAGTACGCCACAACTCATCTAGAATAGATATGATCCTAGTGGACAAGGTGCTACTGCAGGCTGTGTCTTCCTCCAGTATTTATGATATTACATGGTCAGACCATGCTCCAGTTTCCATATCAATAATGGTGGAACATACACCCAATCCCGCATATATTTGGAGGATTAATTCACAACTATTCAATTCGTCCCAGAATGTCCTTGATATTAACAAGCTCCTTCAAGAATTTTTTCAGCTGAACTCTCAGTCGGTCTCTAACCCTTTTGTTGTTTGGTGTGCTCATAAGGGCTTCATAAGAGGAATCTTCATACAGATGTATTCACGTATTAGGAGGCAGAGGTCATTGCAGCTCGACAAATTACTGGGAGATATACGCACTCTAGAATCCACCAATAAAGCAAACCCAACCCACTCCTTATGTATAACCTTGCCCAAATTACGTACAGACTTGCGACTATTGCTGGTAGAACAACATGATAAACACCTTAAAGCCCTTAAACTAGCACACTAGGCAGGCAAATTCCTAGCAAATCGATTTAAAGTGAAGAAGCTCCAATCCAAAATTAAATATCTATTAGACCCACACTCTAAGCAAAAAATTACCAATCCAAAGGAAACTGCGGATGCTTTTGCATCCTACTATGGCTCCCTTTATAATTTAAAGGACAACCCCAACACCCCACAATCAAAAGACCCTGATATTAAATCATTTCTGGCCTCTCGACAACTTCCTACTCTTACAAGCGCTCAACTGCAAGCACTTAATGCACCTGTAGCCCCTCAAGAGATTAGTAGAGCTATCCATTCCTTACCCGTGGGGAAATCTCCAGGACCGGATGGTCTATCGAATGACTATTACAAACAATTCCAAGAAATCATTACTCCAAACCTCTCCTCAGTATTTGCGGCTGCAATGACTTCAGCCTCATTTCCCTTAGAAATGTTGCAAGCTTACATAGTGACAGTATCAAAGCGGGGCAAAGACCCTACCTATCCGGCCAACTATAGACCGATCTTGTTATTAAACACAGATCTCAAACTATAAGTGAAAATCATAGCTCACAGATTGACCCCTATTCTGCCAACCCTTATCAAGCCAGACCAAACAGGCTTTGTCAATGGACGCCAGGAGTCCGGCGCAACAAGAAGAGTCTTGGGCATAATCCAACATGCCGGGGTGAGTCGGGTCCCTTCTCTGCTACTTTCCCTGGATGTGGAGAAGACATTCAACCGTATCCATTGGCAATATATGAATAACACTCTTAAGAAATTTGGATTTGCCGGACCTATATTATCGGCCATATTGGCACTGTATTCCACACCTTCTGCAAAAGTATACACCTCCAACGTGTTGTCCGGTGCCTTTTTGATTCCAAATGGAACTAGGCAGGGTTGCCCTTTATCCCCATCTATCTTTAATTTATTAATTGAACCCTTAGCTAAAGCAATAAGAGCAGAACCTCAATTACTGGTTTTAAATTTAAGAACAGCTCCCATGTCATAAATCTTTTGCGGATGACATAATCATCTTTTTAACAAACCCGGAAATCTCTTTAGCAGCAACTCATGACATTCTCTCAACTTTAAGTGCATTATCTTATTACAAAGTTAATTATACTAAGTCCCTACTGCTGAACCTTGATTTAGATCCCATTCTTCGATCATATACTCAAAGATAACACCCTTAAATCCTTTGTGCAGATCCAAAACAAATTCCATATCCCAACTACAGACCACTACTTATATATCCAACTTTCTCATTTTCTGAACTCTCTCACCTCTCCTGAAATATTTGTACACAAACAAAGTTGGCAATATTTCATAGATTCGCCACCCTCTGTCAAAGAAATCTCCCTATTTTATAATCTTTTACAAAGTAAACTAATTTTTCATAAGTCCACACCATACTTGAAATGGGAAACAGACCTAGGGAAATCCTTCACCACTTACCAATGGCAATCAGCTTTCAAATCCATCTAACAGGCCTCTAAATACGCTAATCACTGGGAACTATCCCACAAAATCGCCCTAAGATGGTACCTTACCCCATATAGAATCTCTAAATTCCTTGTAACACAATCCCCACTTTGCTGGAGAGGTTGCGGAATGGTGGGACAGCTAATGCATATTTTTTGGTCGTGAAAACACTTAACCAGCTTCTGGAACAAGGTGTTCTGCACAATTTCTGAGATTATGGGGATCATCACCTCACCCTCTCCAGCTCTGGTTATTCTTAACATAGGCATATATCTTTTCCCCTCTGATTGCGCAGAATTGTCACTCACATCCTGCTAGCTGCTATAATGTTAATTACTAAAAAATGGAAATCCAATTTATCACCCAATGTATCAGAAGTGATTGATATGGTGAAACAAAACTTTGCATTTGAAAACCTACTGGCGTACAGACATGGTACTAAACGACTTTTTGATCATCAATGGAATCTATAGACTCTTTGGGTTAAAAATCGGTAATTGCTGAAATTGTTAAATGTTCAATAATATGGTATGATATGTCAAATATTTCCCGTTCTCTGTCTATTACACCCGACCAGACCACCTGGCTGATATAACGCCTTAATGTTCTACTGTTCCAAAATCGTATTATTATTATTACTGTTATTTCTCTATTGTTTTTTTTGTTTCCAATGTTTTTAATTGAAGTTTAACAGAGTACATATATAGGTAATAAACAATGTCATACATCTATATTCATTATTGCAAAGTTCGTTATATAGGAGTATATGACAAAATGAAACATAAACATATGTAAAGAAATCCAACAGTGAGATACCGTGTGGACTCTATGAGTAAAGCTAAGAGTGCTTTCTGTCAACTCCGAACACCCCAAATGGGTACTAACTGTGCCCGGGGTAGAGAGATGACATTCCCTGTCCCTGCATATTGTCCAGCAGCATCCATTATTAATATATAAGAGTAGCGTTTACAGTAAGTTCTACATATCAATAAACAGCGAATATACATGAAGCATCAATATGTCTTGAAGACCAATCGGATGGAATACCCAATTATGTATGTCCTGGTTCCATTTCATGTTTAAAAAAAGTGTTTGTGTGTCCCATGTGTCTGTATGACATCTCCAGCAAATTGCTGATGTCTCAGGGTTAATTTTATGTAAGAGGGTTGGGGTACGATACCACCGTGATACAATTTTGTAACCATTTTCTTGTGTAGTAACGTTTCTCGACCCTTTATGTATGTTCAGGAATGACTGCTCCCATTGCATTGCTGAAGGTGAAATGGAGAGATCTTTTTCCCATTTTTGGCAGGCTAAGTTCTGGTTTGTCTGCATGTCCGTGAGAAGGAGGTTGTGTGTGATAGAGATTAGATGAGATTGGGCGTTTACTTGATTGCAAAGTGTTTCAAAAGGGGTAAGTGGTCTCGAACATTTGGAGTGTTTGTCCTTGGATTGTAGATAATGAGCAATTAGTGTGTATGTCCAGGGAGAAATAAGTGATTTTCCCGTTTGGGTGGAGATCTGGAAGGCAGTGAGGATTTTCCCTTGGTGGAAGAATTGGTGTGCTCTTATGTTGTCTTGTGGGAAATTGTCAGAAAGGAAGTGATTATGCATTCCTGGAGGGAAATCTGGATTTAATTTCACTGGAGTTAGCAGGCTTGGGACGGGGGATAAGTTCACTTGGGAGCAAACTTTGCGGAAGTGTCACAGGAATATGGTGTGTATTCAAACATGGTAGTAAGGCCAGGGGTAGTGTTGAGAGGGATGCTTCCAAGGCAACCCAATCTTTGTGTCTTGAATGAATGTTCCAATCCACTATTCTGGTGAGATGCGTTGCGTTGTAGTAATTGAAAATATTCGGGAGTCCTATGCTTCATAGGTGTTTTGGTCTGGTGAGTTGTTTAAAACTAATTCTGGGTTTACGTGTCCCCCATAGGAATCTGGAGCATGCCGATTGATATGCTTTGAAGAAAGATGGAGGAATTAGAATAGGTATTGTTTGAAGGATATATAAAAGTCTTGGCAAGGCATTCATTTTTAGTATCGCAGCTCTGCCAAACCATGAGAAGGATGGGTTATTCCATAGTTTGAAGTTTGAGATTAACTTGTTTAAAATGGGTGTATAGTTTTTTGCATATAGGTCTGAGAGTTTGGAGGGGAGCTGTATGCCTAAGTAGGTAATCGAGTCTTGCCTCCAATGAAAAGGGAAGTTTTGTTTGCATTGGTCTACTATATGGTGAGATAGGGAGATGTTGAGTGCAAAGGATTTTGAGAAATTGATTTTGAGGTTGGATAATAATTGAAACTGTTTGAATTCTGAGAGTAGGACAGGTAAAGTAATCAGTGGTTGTGAAAGGAATAATTATATATCGTCTGCAAAGGCGGCATACTTGTATTCCTTGTTGGGTGTATATATACCATGAATGTCTGGGTTGAGTTTCAACTTCCGGAGGAAAGGTTCAAGGGTAAGGACGAAAAGGATAGGGGACAGAGGGCAGCCCTGTCTCGTCCCGTTGTGTATGGGGAAGCCATCCGACAGAGTGTTATTGACCCTCACTTTGGCTGAAGGGTTCACGTATAGGGACAGGATCAGGCCGGAGAAGTATGGTCCTATACCTATGGCTTGTATAACTGCCGCCATGTAGTCCCATGCCACTCTGTCGAATGCCTTCTCAGCATCTAGAGATAGGAAAAATCCTTTTTGCTTGGTTTGAGTCATTATGTGATGCAGATTGATTGCCTTGACAGTGTTGTCTCTGGCTTCCCTACCCATAACGAAGCCTACCTGGTCTTTGGAGATGAGAGAAGGGAGGAGAGGAGTTAGTCTATTTGCCAATATTTTGGAGAATATTTTGATATCTACATTTAGTAGCGAAATGGGTCTGTAATTTCCTGTATGTGTGGGATCCTTACCTTCTTTAGCAATGACAGAGATGTGGGCTTCTAGCATTCCCTTTGTTAGTGGATTTGTTGGGGATAGTGCATTAAATCCGTTTAGAAAAGGGCTTTTAGGTATATCTGCAAATGTCTTATAATAGACTGCAGAAATACCGTCTGGGCCTGGACTCTTGCCAGGTTTCAGTTGTTTGATTGCTTGTTCCCATTCTTCAGGGGTGATTGGGGATTCTAGGGATGCGGAGGCTTCCTCTGATATTTTTACTGGGGAGAATTGCTCTAAGAAAGCTTTAATTTTGTTGTTGGGCAAGGGGTCTGTTGTGTTTAGGGTATATAGTGATGCATAATAGCGTTCAAACTCTTTCGTTATTTCATGATTTTTTGTGATTGCTGTGCCTGTGGGAAAACATAGTCGGTGTACTGTGTTATTGGCTCTTCTTGTGCGTAGTGCCTGAGCGAGGAGGTGGCTACATTTATTTCCGAACTCATAGAAAAGTTTCTGTGATAGTGTAAATTTTTTCTTAAGTTTATGTCCTAGCTACTCCTGTATTTGTGTGCGCATTTCTATTAATTCTAGATGTGTTCGTTGAGCTAGGTCCTTTTTGTGCGAAGCTTCTAGTGCTTTGAGTTTGGAAAAAAGGTCTGACAGTTTTTTTTTTTTTTTTTTTTTTTTGCCGCCGCTGCAATGGCAATCAGTTTACCTCTTACAACGCATTTATGTGCCTCCCACTGTGTCAATTTGGAGGTGTCTGGAGTGTTATTTTCCTTAAAGTAATTAGTTAGGCATGTGCGTATTTCTATTTCTTTTATTTTGTCTGTTAGAATAGATGGATCTAGTCTCCAAATGGGAGTGTATGTGGCCTTTTCTGGGAAAACAAGAGTAAGTGAGATAGGATGGTGGTCTGATAATGTCATTGGCTCAATGGTTGCAGTCTTTAATGTTGGAAGGTCTTGTTGCGTGAGAAAGAAGTAATCTAGATGGGAGTACTTATTGTGGGGGGTCGAAAAAAAGGTATAATCCTTTTCTTTTGGATGTAGGGTGCGCTAGGTGTCGTGAAGTAGTAGCTCTTGGAGGCAGCATCTAATTTGTTTGATTGCTTTGTAGGGTAAATGGGATGTGCCTGAAGAGGTGTCTAGTAGAGGATCAAGTGGAGCATTGAAGTCCCCCCCCAATATCAGAATTCCTACCTGGAAAGTAGAAAGCAGGTGAGTAATTTTGTGAAAGAAGGGAACCTGGGAAGAATTGGGGCTATAAATATTTGCCAGTGTGATTGGTGTGTTCCTATAAGTGCCCTTGAGAAAGATGTACCTGCCCTGCTCGTCAATTAGGGAATCAGTAATTTTGATAGGTACATTTTTTCACAGTAATATAGAGACCCCTTTGGATTTTGATAGTGGAGAAGTGGAGTGAAAACTGTGGGGAAAGGAATGATTAGAAAATTTTGGAGTTGCGTTCGTACGGAAGTGGGTCTCCTGGAGGTAGATTATGTCAGCTTTCATTGTCCGCATGGCAGTCAGTATTTGTGAGCGTTTCTCCGGAATGTTAAGGCCTTTTGCATTGAGGGACAGTAACTTCAGGGTTATGTGGGACATTTTGGGCCTCAAGGACGACATAGTGAGGGTGTTAGGGGGTTAATATGTATTAGAAAAACTCTGGAGAAGGGAAGCCGGAGAGGACGTGGCTCAGGGGAATCGGTGATGGGTGATGTCTAGTATCCGAGAAGGGTCAGAGGGGGGAGGGGAAGGGTGGATTCTACGATGAGAACGAGAAAGAGGAAAAAAAGAAAGGGAAAGGGGAGGTGGAAAGGTATGTAACCGGGTGTGGATGTGTATTTACACGTCCACTTAAAATATTAGGATGGAGAACCGGTAAGGGTCAGCGGTCACAACAGAGACCGATGTATGGAGTTGTGGTAGGAGTCGTTCAACTAGTGAAACAAGATGGACGTCTCCACGAGGTCAATAAAATTAAACTTAGTGCATACCATGAATATGGTCAGAAGTCCAATAGAGACGAGAAAAGGTTCTCCTTCCCTCTGGTCCTCTGAACTGGTAGTTGGTAATTGGTGTGTGATTGGGCATGAGGAGGAGTCCGAGGAGATTGCGGGGGGGGGAAATCTATCCGGGTTTCGTTTTAATATAATAAATTTGTTTTAAAGTTAGTATATGTAAACATAAACCTGGTTGGCCAAAAACAGAGTATAAGCTAATTAGTCAGCCAACTGCGTAACTAACACTTTAATATACCCATCTTGGTTAATATGCAACTTGTTAACTTGTAACCATAATGCAAAAATTAACATAACAGCTAGTTAAAGTATAGAATCGTATCCATAATAATCATTCTAACAGTAACAGTAGGGTGGACAGTTCAGCAGGAAGAATTACTTGAGTCAATGTCTGTGTTTTTCAAAGGGGGTCACGCACATCCTTAGTCCCATTCGTTGGAGCAGTTGCCCCAATCAAATACTACACCTGTGTGTATTGCACACAAGCCCTGCTATGAGGTGTGGGTTGTGTGAGGAAGTGTTATTGCCTACTATGAGGAGGCAATCTTGTGTAGAGTTAAGATGAGATGGAATCCTTACCTTTGCGTGGCCCCCTCAGAACCCGCCCCATTCAGACATCAATGGAACACCGAAACATTACAGGTAAGGTATTACAATCTGTAATAGGAGAGAGGAGCAAGACAAACAGTAGTTTATAAAACTATTACAACTTTATAGCTTTATATTGACCTCAGCTTACAATAGAGTGGGAAGAGTAGGGGGTAAGTGAGAAGGTGAGAGAGGGAAAAAGGGAGTTGGAGAGAGAGGGATAAGAAGGGAAGAAAGGAGGGGGGAGAGGAGAGAAGATGAGTAGTAGGGAAGCACATGTGTATCTGATTAATAGCGTCAATATAAGGTTAGTGGTTGTCTTCTGATATCGGGTCATCCGATCAACTCTTCTGTCCCAATCTAAGACGAAGCTAGAAGGCCAGGCTCCTTAACGATCTTTTTACCTGGGTAGGATGAGAGTATATGTAGCTTTGTATATAGGGGTAGATTGAAAGAGTTGACAACATTAATAATCATCCTCTGGTTGTGAGATCAGTTGCCTAGTGGTCAGGGCATGTCAACAGCATGTCTGGTCATGGTAAGTATGAGGGGTATCCATTAAGAAGCCATGACGTAAGGTCTTTTAGTTATTAGATGATCCATTTGGTGGCATGAGGGTAATGAGATCGGGGGAGGGGTGTGCTATGGCTGAGGAGGTTCTAATTGGTGAAATACGAGTTGTTGTTTCCTTTTGGGGTAAATACTGAAGCAGCGTTCCATCAACTTGATATTAGGAGAAGTCAAATTAAACGAGTTGCTTGAACACGAACAGTAAGTCTCAGGTTAATGAAGGATAAACTTAGTGTAATGTATATGGTGTTTGGCAGGTACGAGTGTTAAGTATCTCCCTGATTAGGTAAGGCGTGCCCTACGGTGGGCTGGTGAGGCAGTTGGGCTGCCATTACGAGGTGTTTCCGAGGTTCTCGCACTTGTGCGGGAAGGAAAATGGTACGGGCGGCGGCGACCCAGGGTAAAATTGCCTGCTTCATCTAATCCTTCCATGGATAAGGCTCTGTTAAGGGGAGGTAGGCGGAAGTCGCTGTACCAATCTGGGACTTCCACATATGGGATGTCCAGGGTGCTGCAGAAAAGTTCCAGATCTTCTGGCACTTTAAGGTTCACTGTGCGACCCTGATGAGTCGCAGATAAACAGAACGGGAACTTCCAGCGATACAGAATTGATCTGGCTCTTAGAGCCTCCAACAGAGGCTTTAATTCCCTTCTACGTTGAAGTGTGATATTAGAAAGATCTTGGTAGATTTTAATTTCTGAGCCATTAAAGAGTATTTGGTTACGACCTCTGGCTTTTCAAAGAATTTCTTCTTTTAAGGGAAACTCTGAGAGGCAGCAAACTGTGTCTCTGGGGGGGGTCTGTGTCTCTTCCTCTTGGGTGCAATGCTCTGTGAATACGTTCAAATGATATTGGGGTGTCAGGGGGCCTTTCTAAGAGATTGTTAAAGATGTTAGTAACTGTCTGAGAGAGATGACTGGAGTCTATGGATTCTGGGACACCCCTCACTCTCAGGTTGTGTCTTCTCCCCCTATTATCTAGGTCTTCCATATGGCAATTCATCTCCCTGAGATGGATGGCATGCGACTCTGTGACTTGTTGGACCTGACAGAGGGAGACATCATGGCCTGTGTTGATTCTATGTCCTCCATTCTCAGTGCCATTGCCTGAATGTCGGATCTTAAATCTGAAATGGCCGCCTGCAGTGTACATTTAATGTCTGCAGCTACACTGCGTAAATCATCCAAGTTAAGTGCAGGAGGGGTTGGAGGGGGTCCCTGCTCTGTTTCAATTGCGGCCGCCATGTGAGCTCCAGCACGCCGTGGGCTGTAGCTGGGGGAACGAGATGTGCGAGCGGAGGTGGTATGTGAGGCCTGTACTCTCTCCCTGGGCCGTAAGCGGAAGATCTCAGGGATCTGACCACTTATCTATGTTCCTTGAGTCCTCGGGGAGCGGGAGCGGGTCGCTGACATACTCCTCGGTGTCCTCACCATGTCCTGGTTGCTGTGCAGGAAAGAATGCTCGATTCTGCTGTGAATTGCTAATGAAGCAGGACCTCGTGGAGCGGGAGCTCTTACTTCACACGTACATCTTGGATCGGCTCCAGGCCACGCCCCTCATTTCTCTATTGTTTTACTATTTTACTGTTCTCCTGTTCCCTTTTCTGTTTATACTCCTAGTGATTTCACCTGGATTGTTTATATCCTATGTACCACACATATAAGTATATAGGAACCATCCTTTGGTCTCTAAAGCCTGCTGTCTTGATCATCTGCTGAGGTACTATATACTCATTCTTCTACTGTATTGAATGTTATTATACTTTTCTCTAATAAAAACTAATGAAACAAAAAAAAATTACTGGCAGTTGGAATTTACATGAGCAGAGCTTTTTAGATTTAATGCTAATGAAGGGGTAACGGTTTATTACCACCAAAACCTTCTTCAAGGAAACAGACAGGAACAGCTATATACCCACAGCATATTGTCACCACCCCAAATGGTTGGGAGGGATCCCAAAGGGACAGTTAAAGCGGGCGTGATGCAACTGTGACAGTTTGGGTGATTATTTAACACAGTCAGATTTGATTGTGAAGAAGTTTAAGGAAAAAGGATACCATGAGCAAAATCTAGTTCCATTGCAGAGACAGGTAATGGAAATGGATAGAACTATACTTTTGATGGATAAACCTAAAAAGAATAAAATAAGCTAACAGATATCTTTCTTAACCAATTTTAGTAGAGACTATAAGGAGGTAGAATGTATAGTAAAGAAACATTGGCCAATATTACTTAGGGATAAAACGCTAGTTGATATAATTCCTAAACGTCCACACTTTATTTACCTTAGAGCACCTAACCTAAGAAATAAACTAGCCCCTAACATCCACGACCCCCCTAAAAAAGAAGTTTACCTTCTTAGACCAAACTGGCTTTTTCTATTGTCAGAGGTGTAAAGCATGTAAAACCATGAGAAAAAATGTTAGAAAAATAAATAAATTTAAATCCTTCAGTACTGGTAGAGAATTCAGCATAAAAAAGTTTATCACATATAAATCCACACACTTTACATACGTAAAGTCCCTGTGGGTTACAGTACATTGGGCAAACCTGTCAGGGCTGGGCTCAGCCCTTCCTTCTCTGAGTTGGCCACTCAACTGTCGGCTAATTGCCAACTCCTATCTCTCCACAGTTACTCAGCTGTTGATGATATCCTGCTCGTCAGTCCTGCCTACTTAAGTCGTCCAGTCCAGAGGAGCTCTGCCTTCGTCTTGGTCAACATCAATGAAACTATCTCCTGTTCAAGACTTGCTTTGTTGACATCCCTACTGGCTCCAGATCCTGCTTGCTGTTCCACTACATTGATCCCCGACTTCTGGCTTGGCTGACTATCCGTTTCGGTTACTGAACTTTGGCTATGTTTTGACTACGTTTGTTCTTTTTACTTTTATTATTAAACAAGTGTGATTTAACTGTACTTCTGTCTCAGCCTGATTTCATGGTTTCGGACAGAACCACAAGGTCTTTGAGTATTAGAATCAACGAACACCTTAATAATATCAGAAAAGGGTTTCTCAAACACAGCCTTTCAAATCATTTTAGATTGCACCACAATAAGGATCCAAGCTTGGCAACTTTCTTTGGAATACACAAAATTTAACCCCATTGGAGAGGAGGAAACATGACTCACAGGATTTCAAAGAATGAAACTGAGTGGATTTTTAGAATGAACACACTTAACCCTGCAGGTATTAATGTCGATATAGACTTGAATTGTTTTCTATCAAATTTTTAGTGAAATTGAATATTTTTGTAAAAGGTGTCCCATCCAATTTAAACCTCCTGTTTAATGTAAAGCAAACAATAAGTTCCCTCTGGCTGCCACAAGATGGGGATATCCTCAACCTGTTATTTAAGGTGATGTAATCTATAAGAATAGTTCCCTCTGACTGCCACAAGATGGCGTTATCCTCTTGGAACAATACATAGTATTCTCCATGATATGTTCCTTTTTCACAACTAGGTGTCGTCCCTCGACACCTTTTCATTAATTGTCCAATTTCTAATTTTATTTAATTTAATTTAAATATTTTTTTTAGGTAAATATAACAAATTGTTTACTTATTAATATATATACTTACTATTACCCAGTTTAAACCCAATCAATTTGATACCATTAGGAAGGATTGCATTGGACTGGATGTTTTACAAAGGGCGGCTGTATATACAGTACATTTTAAGATCTCCTATTACAATTGTACAGGACATCAAGGATGGGTCCTGGACAGGTACTATGTAGCACCAATATTTGGGTTATGGTCCCTTTAACGGAACGTGTGTGTACTCAAGGGTCTCAGCTATGATGGGTGAGGAATTCCTGGGTAGTCAAGCAAAGGAAAGGACTGAAAATCAGTCCTTTCAGCATTAGTAAAGGCTTATTTGGGACCCAAAATTTGGAGGTCCAGAGTGACATTCAGGTGGGAAAAGGTCCTTCACTCCTGACTACAGGGACTCTGGTCCCTACAGGGTTAGGCAGCCTCCAGAAAGCAGCATATAAAAAAGGTAGCTCCTAGTACTAGGTGTGGAGGTGTAGGAGTTGGAAGGAAACCTGACTGCGTGCAGCACATGGGCTACAAACTGACAAAACATCTGAAGCTGGATGCAGCAAACCCTGGGGTAAAGCCCTTATTTCACTTTTGCATAGTTAATAGTTTGATTTGTGCTAAAGATAAGCAGACTTTTTTGTTGTATTTTCAGAAGTTTTGTTTTGCTGCTGGAAGTTCTCTTTTGTTTGCTTAAAAATAATATAGAGTTTTATGTTTAAGATAACCGGCTGTTGCACATGGTCCTAGTTTGCTAGATCCCCTGATACACAATATTGTTTCCATTGGCACTGTCAGATGCAACACAGAGAGGTCACTGACCTGAATTGTAGTAACTCCCCTGTTGGTGAATGAGGTGTCCAAAAAAGATCACAGTAGATGTCCCCAAATCCTACCAGAATATGTATAAAAATCTTTGTAATTAGCCCAGATTTTAAACAATCAATACATTTCTAAGGAGCAGGTTTGGGTGTTATTTTGTCACACTTTGAATGACAATTGCACGGTCATACAACATTGTACCCAAACTACATTTTTATCATTTTGTTCCCACAAATAGAGCTTTCTTTTGGTGGTATTTGATCACCTCTGGGATTTTTATTTTCTGCTAAACAAATAAAAAAAGACCGAAAGTTTGGAAAAAAATGTTTTTGTTTCTGTTACAAAACGTTGCAAATAATTAAGTTTTCTCCTTCACTGATTGGGCTGCATTGACGGGCACTGATAAGGCAGCACTGATGGGCACCGATCAGGTGGCACCAATGAGGTGGCACTGATGGGCACTGATTATGGGCACTAATATGTGGCACTGATGGGGCACTGATAGGTGGCACTGATGGACACTGATAGGTGGCACTGATATGCAGCACTGATGGGTATACATAGGTGGCACTGATGGGCACTGAAAGGCAGCATGGATGAGCACTGATAGGCAGCACAGATGGGCACTGATAGGTGGCACAGATGGGCACTGATAGGTGGCACAGATGTGCATGGATCGGCACTGATAGGTGGCACTGATGTACACTAATAGATGGTACTGATGGATGCTAATCAGTATCAAACAATAATGCCTGCCAACCAGTGATGCCCATTGTGGGTACTGATTGGCATCCATTGTGGGCACTGATTGGCATCCCTGGTGGTCTAGGGTGGCATACCTGGTGGTGACATCCCTGGTGGTCCTGGTGGCATCCATGGCGAGTGAGGAAAAGCCGATCAACGTCTCTTCCTGTTTACACTGTGATCAGCTGTGATTGGACACGACTGATCATGTGGTAAAGAGTCTCCGTCAGAGACTTTTTACCTAGATCAGTGTTGCGGTGTGTCAGACTGACACACCGCAACAACGATCGCCGCGATTTGCACCCCCAGGGGCACGCAGCAGCTTGATAACCTGGCTAGGTCAGGATATTGAAACCACTTTGCCACCGTCATTTTGCTATATGGCGGGCGGCAAGTGGTTAAATGATATGTCCGGTCAAACAGTGGTGGAAAAATTGGGCTTTGGGTGTTGGTGGTGCCTTCACGCCATAACCCTATAGAGGTACTCTTAATGAAAGCAAGAATTGGCCTTGCTGTAAAAAATTGTAATTATATGCACCTTTCAAACAGGTCCTTGGGTGTTAATTGTGCCCATGAAACTTATACCGAAAAATGTCTTCCCGATAAAATCAACACCCACAAAGCTAGGCAGCCTAGACAGTCTTAAACAGATTTCACATCCCAAAAACACTTAATAGGAGACATCAGCTAATGCAGAAATTATTCATTTTTATAAATGTCAGCCAGTCAACAAAGTCTGTGGACAGACACGCACTTTTATCTGTCAAAAAACCTATGGCAGCACTTAATGCTTGTTCGGAAAGCATGCTGGATGCAGGGCAGCCCAGCAGGTCAATTGCATGCCCATAACCCCAGTAACCCAGTGGATCATTGACTGAAAAACTCTTAATGTCACTTTTCACCCCTAGAAAATCTTCCACCATATGATGCAGAGTTGCCAATGGAATGGGAAAGCTGACAGCCCTGGGCACCGAGGACTAAACAATTTTTTAAAGTCATCACTGAGGCGGCCCCCTTCTCTACTGCTCCTCCTTTGACCAACAGAAGCCTCAAAATTATCTTTTCCACAAGACTGTAACCTAACAGAGTCTGGAAAGGCATTACATACTGTAAATTCCTTTTTAAGGTGTCTTGAAGATATTTCATCCTCTGCTGCCTCTGTGGGGACAGGATGAGTTCCGAGACTTTCCCCTTGTAATGGTGGTCAAAGAGGGTTGCTAACCAATAATGATCCTTCTCCTTGATGCCACAAATTCTCGGGTCCTTTCACAGGCTTTAAAGCATAAGGGAGGCCATGCACCGCAAGTTTTCGAAGGCATGGGAAGCAGAGTCCTTGGGGTCACTGAGGATTACAGTATTTGGAGTTGCCTCTTCCCAACCATGTACTACTCCCAAGGTTTCTGAGGATGGAAAACCATCTCTTAAGGTTTGATGTATATCATCCTCTGCTTCAATGCCTCTAAAACAGCCAAAACTGCCAAATCCTCCTTCTCCTCCTCCTCCCTCTCCTCTTGTGTGTTCTGTGGCAAGAATGGTGTCTGCATAAAGCTGGCTTTGAGAGGAAAGGAAGTCCTCCTCTTCCTCCTGCTGCTCTGCCTTGAGTGCCCTGTCCATAATGCCACGCAGAGTCTGCTCCATCAGAAACACAACAGGGATTGTGTCACTGATTAATGCATTGTCCCAGCTCACCATCCTTGTCACCTCCTCATGGTGACAGTACAATGCATGCATCCTTTAACAGCAGCCATTAGCATGGGGAAAAAAAGCCAAGACGCCCTGAGCCTGTTGTTGTGCCATACTCACACAGGTACTCATTGATGGCCCTCTGCTGCATGTGCAGCTGCTGCAGCATTGCCAAAGTTGACTTTCAACTGATGGGCATGTCATGAATGCACCTGAAATAGCTACAGACTTTTCTGGCCTGCTTTAGAAGATCTTGCTACCTTGGGGAACAAGCTGCACCACCAAATTGAGGACATGTGCCAGGAATGGCACATCTGTCTACTTACGTTGTCAAAGGGGTGGAAAGAAGGTTATTGCCATTATCGCACACCACCATTACTGGCTCAAGCTGATATGGCATGAACCACCTCCATGTCTGCCTCTGCAGAGCTGAAAGAATCTCTGATCCGATGTGGCTCCTGTCTCCTAGACACACACTAGCTGAAGCACTGCATGGCATCTTTTAACCTTGTTGAATAGCCCCTTGAATGCTTACGGGGCACTGGTGGTTCATAGGACAATTCAGCAGAGGAGGACATGGAGGAGTAAGGGGTGGAACTGACAAATCTTGCATCATCACCACCAGCTGTATGGAGATGTGGCGGCAAAACAAGCTCCAGCACTGAGCCCCGTCCTTCATCTTTCCTAGTTGCAAATTGAGTTACCAAGTGTGCTGTGAATGAAATATAGCGTTCCTGACCATGCTTGCTAGACTATGTGTCCTTGCCGCTGACTGCCTTGCCCAATGATGCCACAACATTGCCTGACACATGATGGTACAAAGCTGAAATGGCCTCACATGCAAAGAAATAGTGACTTGGAACCTGCCATTGTGGTACAGCACATGCTGCAAATTCAGGGGGCAGAAACCACCAGATGAAAAGGCAATAGTTGTAAAGCCAGCAATTTGGACAAGCTGGAATTTAGATGCTGGGCACATGGGTGGAAGGGGGAATATTTTTTTTATGCAGCAGCTGGGGCAGAGAAATATGCCTGGCTTGGCTTGCCCCTGGACCTGTCCTCTGCCTTGACCCCACCTTGTTTAATGGATTTGCTTCGAGTTCGAGTCAAACTCATGTTCGACTCTAACATTGGCTGTTCGCCAGTTCGCCGAACAGCGAACAATTTGGGGTGTTCGCAGCAAATTCAAAAGCCTATGGGAGAAATCAAAAGTGCTAATTTTAAAGGCTTATATGCAAGTTATTGTCATAAAAAGTGTTTGGGGACCTGGGTCCTGCCCCAGGGGACATGGATCAATGCAAAAAAAGTTTTAAAAACGGACGTTTTTTCAGGAGCAGTGATTTTAATAATGCTTAAAGTCAAACAATAAAAGTGTAATATCCCTTTAAATTTCGTAGCTGGGGGTGTCTATAGTATGCCTGTAAAGGGGCGCATGTTTCCTTTGTTTAGAACAGTCTGACAGCAAAATGACATTTCGAAGGAAAAAACCCATTTAAAACTACTCGCGGCTATTGCATTGCCGGTCCGACAATACACATAGAAGTTCATTGATAAAAACGGCATGGGACTTCCCCGCAGGGGAACCCTGAACCAAAATTTTTTAAAAAAATGATGTGGGGGTCCCCCTAAATTCCATACCAGGCCCTTCAGGTCTGGTATGGATATTAAGGGGAACCCCGGCCAAAATTTAAAAAAAAAATGACGTGGGGGTCCCCCTAAATTCCATACCAGACCCTTCAGGTCTGGTATGGATTTTAAGGGGAACCCCGCGCCAAAAAAAAAAAAAAAAGGCGTGGGGTCCCCCCAAAAATCCATACCAGACACTTATCCGAGCACGCAACCTGGCAGGCCGCAGGAAAAGAGGGGGACGAGAGTGCAGCCCCCCCTCCTGAACCGTACCAGGCCACATGCCCTCAACATTGGGAGGGTGCTTTGGGGTAGCCCCCCAAAACACCTTGTCCCCATGTTGATGAGGACAAGGGCCTCATCCCCACAACCCTGGCCGGTGGTTGTGGGGGTCTGCGGGTGGGGGGCTTATTGGAATCTGGAAGCCCCCTTTAACAAGTGACAGTTTTTGACAATTCCTTTATTAAAATGCTTCTTCTTTCTTCTATCTTCCTTCATCTTCTTCTTTTTCTGGTTCTTCTGGTTCTTCCTCCGGCGTTCTCGTCCAGCATCTCCTCCGCGACGTCTTCTATCTTCTTCTCCTCGGGCCGCTCCGCACCCATGGCATGGGGGGGGGCTCCCGCTTTTCTCTTCATCTTCTTCATCTTCTTCTTTTCTTCTCTTCTTCTCTTCTTCATTTTTTTCTCCGGGCCGCTCCGCATCCCTGCTGGCATGGAGGGAGGCTCCCGCTGTGTGACGGCGTCTCCTCATCTGGCGGTTCTTAAATAACGGGGGGCGGAGCCACCCGGTGACCCCGCCCCCTCTGACGCATGGTGACTTGACGGGACTTCCCTGTGGCATTCCCCGTGACGTCACAGGGAAGTCCCGTCAAGTCACCGTGCGTCAGAGGGGGGCTGGGTCACCAGGTGGCCCCGCCCCCCATTATTTAAGAACCGTCAGATGAGGAGACGCCGTCACACAGCGAGAGCCTCCCTCCATGCCAGCATGGATGCGGAGCGGCCCGGAGAAGAAAATGAAGAAGAGAAGAAGAGAAGAAGAAAAGAAGAAGATGAAGAAGATGAAGAGAAGAGCGGGAGCCTCCCCCCATGCCATGGGTGCGGAGCGGCCCGAGGAGAAGAAGATAGAAGACGCCGAAGAGGAGATGCTGGACGAGAACGCCGGAGGAAGAACCAGAAGAGCCAGAAGAACCAGAAGAAAAAGATGAAGGAAGATAGAAGAAAGAAGAAGCATTTAAATAAAGGAATTGTCAAAAACTGTCTCTTGTCATTTTTAACATTTTTGACAGTTTTTAGTGAAATGGTAGGGGTAAGTACACCCTTACCATTTCACACAGGGGGGAGGGCCAGGATCTGGGGGTCCCCTTGTTAAAGGAGGCTTCCAGATTCCGATAAGCCCCCCGCCCGCAGACCCCCACAACCACCTGCCAAGGGTTGTGGGGATGAGGCCCTTGTCCTCATCAACATGGGGACAAGGTGTTTTGGGGGGCTACCCCAAAGCACCCTCCCAATGTTGAGGGCATGTGGCCTGGTACCGTTCATGGGGGGGCGCTCTCTCATCCCCCCCTCTTTTCCTGCGGCCTGCCAGGTTGCATGCTCAGATAAGGGCCTGGTATGGATTCTTGGGGGGACCCCACGCCGTTTTTTTTTTTTTTTGGCGCAGGGTTCCGCTTAAAATCCATACCAGACCTGAAGGGCCTGGTATGGAATTTAGGGGGACCCCCACGTCATTTTTTTTTTTTTAATTTTGGTTCGGGGTTCCCCTTTGGGGAATTCCCATGCCGTTTTTATCAATGAACTTCTATGTGTATTGTCGGACTGGCAATGCAATAGCCGCGAGTAGTTTTAAATGGGTTTTTTCCTTCGAAATGTCATTTTGCTGTCAGACTGTTCTAAACACAGGAAACATGCGCCCCTTTACAAGCATACTATAGACACCCCCCAGCTACGAAATTTAAAGGGATATTACACTTTTATTGTTTGACTTTAAGCATTATTAAAATCACTGATCCTGAAAAAACGGACGTTTTTTAAACTTTTTTGCATTGATCCATGTCCCCTGGGGCAGGACCCAGGTCCCCAAGCACTTTTTATGACAATAACTTGCATATAAGCCTTTAAAATTAGCACTTTTGATTATTCATGTTCGTGTCCCATAGACTTTAAAGGTGTTCGCGTGTTCGAACAAACTTTTTTCCTGTTCGCATGTTCTGGTGCGAACCGAACAGGGGGGTGTTCGGCTCATCCCTAGTTCTGCTAGTCCTGCTCCTGTTCATCAAACTACCAGAGTCTCTGAAGGAGAACCAATAAATCAGCCTTCTTCAACCTGCTCTAACCCCTGAAGAGATGGCATGCCAATGACAGGGCAACCTCTGCCTATACTGTGGGGCCACAGTCCACTTCCTTCGCAACTGCCCTGTCCGACCAAATAAGTTCAGTCTACCATAACCTATGTACCTCCAGTTACTTTATAAACTCATTTTATTCTCCCTATTTCATTACAGGTGGCTGGAAGGGAGGTCAAGCTGCGGGCAATCATTGATTGTGGAGCCTGCAGTTGTTTCTTGGACATTGCCCTTGAAAAGGAATTATGCATTCCTCTTTACTTGAAAGAACAGAGACTTGGCGTGCACCTAGCTGATGGCACTATCCCTAATTCAGGACCCGTTACCCAGCAAATCATCACCTTTCTGGCAACTATCTATTAGCATTACAAATTGCTTTGTTTTGATGTCATCAGGTCTCCTATATTTCCAGCCATCCTGGGAATACCCAGGTTGCAGGCACATAACCAGCAAGATGGTTGGTCCAATGGGAAAATTACCTTTACATCAAACTACTGTCTCCAGCACTGCTGCATTTCCAAACCCATTGAACCTCCACTTATTTACCATTGCTTTTTTGACAAGAAAAAAGCTAATGTACTCCCACCTCATCGGTCCTACAACTGTCAATTGAACTTCTTTCAGAGGCAGAAATACCCTTTGGACGAATCTTCTCATTGTATGAACCTGAGCTGGAAGCCCTCCGGCAGTACATAGATGAAAACCTTGCTAAGGGGTTTATCCACTCCTCTTCTTTGCCTGCTAGGGTGGGCATCTTCTTTGTTGAGAGAGAAGACCATTCTGACCCTGCATTGATTACAGAGAACTTAAGAAAATTGCTCTTCTTATAGCAGGGTCCGAAGGCTCTGCTTCATCTGGTGGCCTTTTGTTCCCAAAAATTGAACCAAGCTGAGAGGCACTATGATGTGGGAGATAGGGAACTCTTGGCAATTAAAGCAGCATTTGAAGAATGGAGGTATCTATTGGTAGGAGCTACCATCCAATCAGGATCTTCACAGATCATAAGAATTTGGAATATTTGAGGTCCACAAAGTGCTTGAAGCCCCAACAAGCCGGGTGAGCTCTGTTCTTTTCCAGATTCAACTTCCACTGAACCTATCACCCAGAATCCACGAATGAGAAAGCAAACACTTTATCTTGTATACAAAGAAGAGGTCTGCTCGGGCCTGCAGCACACCACTCAGCGCCAGAAGGATAGGTCAGCGTCCAAAATTAAGAGAGCAGAACTAGAGAATGAGGGAGGTAAAACACTCAATTTCTACACTGAGTGACCAAAGAAACAGCAGCCGTTTAAAAGATCATAAAATTGCAAAATAATAGTATATATAAACAATACAAGTAAACATACACTACAAACAGCGCTATTGTTGAGCAAAAAAAATATATAAATATCATGCGGCCAACTACGCACAAAAGTGATTACACAGAGAGGTACAGAGTCTGACGTCAGGCGCACGATGCCAGACAGGATGCTCAGCGGCGGCTCAGTGCAGGGATAAGAAGGGGGCGTACTCAGCCTCACTGCACATAACAATAACAATAACAAAGTGCTTGAATCCATGAGAGATCGCTCATCTCACAAACCCAAACACATTGTACATGCCCATAAAATCACCAACCGGCATACTTCATAATAAATATGTGGATGCCGCTGCAATTATTTAAAATAGCCATGGTTACATGTACTATAGAGAAAACAACAACATACATAGTAAAAACATAATGGTGTAGTTAAACTTGCAAGCTATGATTGCATAAATTATTTCAGCCACATCGGGTGATGGCCGCTAGTGGTGGGTAAGTAACTGTTGGAATCCGTGGGCTTAAAATATACTTTAGTTCCTAAACAATTCCCTTTCCTGAAAATAGTGACATCCAGAAAATGTATGTCACTCTGACTAGCCTCACTGGTCAACACAATATTATTCGTGTTAGAATTGAGTTCTCTCAAAAATTCCTGGAGGCTATCACTAGTACCGTCCCAAATAAAGAATAAATCGTCAATATACCTCCTGTATAGCAATAGTTGGTGGCGGGCGACCGAAAAAATAGTTTTGTCCTCCCACTCACCCATAAACAAATTTGCTATACTAGGGGCAAATTTTGCTCCCATAGCTACACCTCTACATTGGGAGTAAAACTGGCCATTAAACCAAAAAAAGTTATGGCCTAAACAAAAATCTAAGGCATTTCTAATAAAAATTTTATGACTATGTGGCAAGTCATCACGTTGGGACAAAGCCCAATTAAGGACTAAAAGCGCGTCATCATGTTGGATCACTGAATAAAGTGATGCAACGTCAGCAGTTACTAGGTATACTTCTTGTTTCCCTGTTAAGTCTATCTGCTGAAGAATTTGTAAGAGACTTTTAGTGTCCCTGAGATATGCCTTGGTACGTGTGACGCTGTCAGGCGCACAATGCCAGACAGGATGCTCAGCGGCGGCTCAGTGCAGGGATAAGAAGGGGGCATACTCAGCCTCATTGCACATAACAATAACAATAACAAAGTGCTTGAATCCATGAGAGATCGCTCATCTCACAAACCCAAACACATTGTACATGCCCATAAAATCACCAACCGGCATACTTCATAATAAATATGTGGATGCCGCTGCAATTATTTAAAATAGCCATGGTTACATGTACTATAGAGAAAACAACAATGTAGAGGTGTAGCTATGGGAGCAAAATTTGCCCCTAGTATAGCAAATTTGTTTATGGGTGAGTGGGAGGACAAAACTATTTTTTCGGTCGCCCGCCACCAACTATTGCTATACAGGAGGTATATTGACGATTTATTCTTTATTTGGGACGGTACTAGTGATAGCCTCCAGGAATTTTTGAGAGAACTCAATTCTAACACGAATAATATTGTATTGACCAGTGAGGCTAGTCAGAGTGACATACATTTTCTGGATGTCACTATTTTCAGGAAAGGGAATTGTTTAGGAACTAAAGTATATTTTAAGCCCACGGATTCCAACAGTTACTTACCCACCACTAGCGGCCATCACCCGATGTGGCTGAAATAATTTATGCAATCATAGCTTGCAAGTTTAACTACACCATTATGTTTTTACTATGTATGTTGTTGTTTTCTCTATAGTACATGTAACCATGGCTATTTTAAATAATTGCAGCGGCATCCACATATTTATTATGAAGTATGCCGGTTGGTGATTTTATGGGCATGTACAATGTGTTTGGGTTTGTGAGATGAGCGATCTCTCATGGATTCAAGCACTTTGTTATTGTTATTGTTATGTGCAGTGAGGCTGAGTCGCCCCCTTCTTATCCCTGCACTGAGCCGCCGCTGAGCATCCTGTCTGGCATCGTGCGCCTGACGTCAGACGGAGTGCTCGGTGATTGGCGGTTATGATTGGGGCGGGTGATATAAGCCTCTCATTACGCCGTGTAGCCACGCCCTCTGTCGAAGTCAGGATATGATGAAACGCGTCAGGGCGTGGCTTACATGACGCCGGAAGTGAGGTATGCGCTCCACCACAGCCTGGATCCACAACCAGGAAGTGTTTTGCTCCTTTGGTTACTGAGCCGGCTGATCTTCGGAACGGTGATGTGCAATACTTCTATCTGCTTGATTGACTGTTCTCTTTTGTACGTATATTGGTTGAGGGGTATTCTGTGAAGATTGTGGGGTTCATTTAAATAAATAGAATTACGCTATGTGCACTTTTTTTTCTTTGTTATCTATTTATTTGGAGTTGTGACCCCCCCCTGAACCCCCTGGAGTGGTACTGAGAGAGATGTGATTAGGAGATCTTCTTCTCTTGGAGGCTTATTTAACTTGCAGTTCTGGTGAGTTTGACCCCCTAGGGGGAGAGTGTCAACACAGGGTGAAATCCTACTGACCGGTGGAAGGTGCACACTGCGATTCAGCTGTATAATCACTTATGGACATTTTCCTGATCACCTCACAGACTCTGTACCTCTCTGTGTAATCACTTTTGTGCGTAGTTGGCCGCATGATATTTATATATATTTTTTTGCTCAACAATAGCGCTGTTTGTAGTGTATGTTTACTTGTATTGTTTATATATACTATTATTTTGCAACTTTATCTTGTATGTTTCCTAAATCAGTCGAGTCTGCACCCCCAAGCACTATCCAGTCCTCTTAACATTTTTTCTGATCCAGGCATCCATTGAACAAGCCCACACTCTATGCTCAGAATCCGAACATGGCTTTCTGAGGAAGCAGGATGGTGTATTGTGGCATGAGAACAAACGCTTCATACCTCAGGGTGTAAGATCTCAATTCCTCAGAACCTTCCATGACCACCAGCCGCCCGGACGCTTTAGGGTCCATAAGATAATTGAACTAGTTCAACAGTCTTTTTGGTGGTCTAACTTGAATCAAGATTGCAAGAATTATTTGAATTACTACACAGTGCGCCTGTGCAGCAAGGGTGATAAAGCTAAGGCCTGGGGCTGCTGAGACCATTACCTGTCCTAAATTGCCCCTGGGAAATTATAGTCATTTTTTTGTGGACTTACCTCCCTCTAAAGCAGTGATTCTCAACTGCTGTCCTCAGGACCCACTAACTGGTCAGGTTTGCAAGATAACTGAAATATATCACAGATGATATAATTTGCTGCTCAGTGTTTGCAATATTCTTTTCTGCATCTCCCCAAGGTAATACTTAAAATATGGCCTGTTCGTGGGTCCTGAGGACAGGGGTTGAGAACCACTGCTCTAAAGGGATCACTACTATCCTGGTGGTGGTAGATCAACTATCCAAGATGGCCCAATTCTTACTAATGGTGGGTACTCCATCTGCTGTGGAGACTGCACATACAGTATATTCATTGAGGAAATTGTAAGATGACATGGACTACCCAGTAACATTGTTTCAGACCGGGGACTACAATTTGCCTCCAGATTCTGGAGGGCTCTTTGCAAGGCTCTGAAGGTGAAACTTTGCTTATCATCAGCCCATCATCCTTAAAGCAACAAACAAATGGAACATACAAACCAATATCCCTGGATGCAGTTCCAGCAGACAACCCATGCTTCTTTGAGACTGGCACCTCCTATTATCACCTTCAGGGGAGCTGCAAGGGAAGACTTCTTACCATTGGTCAGCAACACCAGGTACAGGATACCACTAAATATATTACTAAATTAACCATCACCACCAAAAATTGCTGTTTCAAGTACTTTTCTATCAGATATTCCTAAATACTGTTTTAATTGGTTATTTGCATATCATATTTTGTGGTTAATTGTTACAACAGCATATTGCTGTAGCAAGGGCATACAGATCAGTATTTAACTGTCTCTTACCTATAGTCCCCCTTTAAAGCTTGGTTTGAGGTGCTCTTTAAAACAGAAGCTAAGATAAACATTGTTGTTGAATTAAATAGCTGCCCTTGTCCACACTGTTGGTAAGGACAAATATGATGTGAATAGGAAAATATAGCACTTCTGAGTTTCTGAAACACAAAAAGTAATCAACCCCTTTATTTATTTTAACAGAATTGCATTTGTGCTATTAGAGCTTTGTATTTACTGTGCTTTGTGCAAATTATTTTTACCTAAATATCTTATCATGTTTGCATTTATTCCTCTATTTGATTTAGCAAATACATTTTTTCTCTATAAGACTAAACCAAAGGAGCAAAGTGAACATGAAAGATTTAACTGGTTATTCCAAGTTATACATTTTATAGTGAAATACCAAAAGAAAAACTGCACCATTCCAAACTCTTAAAATAACCTCTTGGGAACTCCACTGATGCAGGTGCAGGTCACATGAGCTCATCTAGCTCAATATATATTACAAGATCGAAGAACAGGGCTGCACTCCATGGAAATCGCACTGGTAAGTTTTATGTGTATAGGTGGTTGTAGACACGGTCCCTGCCCTTAGGCCATGGCCCTCTTACATTTTTTGCCTCTCCTAGAGGCTAATCATTGAGGTAATTTGATGATTAAGCCTTAGGAAGGGTGAAACATGTCAGAGGGGTGTGTCCTAAGGGCAGGGATTGTGTCTACAACCAGCTATATACAATGAACTCGTTCTTTGATTATACATTTTATAGATTTAACTTTTTCTGAAATATTCCATTTTCATTCTATTAAAGATTTAAGGACTAGAACAAGCTATATCTATTGCATTACAAATGAAATAATCCCTAATATTTACTACACTGTTACAATGTTTTATTTAGGCTAGAACTTTCTTTTAGCATCTGTGCTTTCAACTCTCTAATTGTTCAAGTTTAGATTAATTGGCTGCTACCTGCTGTATGTGTTATACCACAGACTTTTTTGTCCAACACATTCGGATATGTGTTGTCTTTGGCTCTGTGTTACTAAGAAAGGGTCAATGTTTTTTTTTCTTTTTAGAAGCACATGATTAGAGCCTGAGGCTTCAAAAAAGAGAGGAGAATCAGGAAGACAATAGCGAATATTAATTCGCTATTGTCACACAACTGGGTGGGCTCAGGCACAGTGCTCTGATTCTCCTCCAGGCTAATCAGAAAGCGGGTCCTGACCCATCCCCGATTGGCTGAGAGGAGAAGCAACTCTTTTGGTCACTGAGGAGGAAGAGGGAGGAGATGCAGGGGAAGCCACCGAGGAGGAGGAGATGCAGGGTGAAGCCGCCGGCCAGAGGAAGCGCTGCTCGCAACCTAGATGGGGTAAGTGCAGGGCTGTTGACCGACTGACCAGGGTGGGCTGCCTGTGACCCAACCAACCAAAAAAAAATATACCACCAGCCACCACTGGTAGTGATATAAATATCAGGGAGTCTGCAGCTGTGTTCCCACCCACCTTGAAGCTAAAGCAAGCATGTTCTTAGGTTTTCCTACTACTTTTGTTAAAGCCTCCATATTCAAGCATCAGGTCCCCTCTTAAAGCTAACTTCAAGATAGATACAATCATTACAAATCAATGCAGTCATGTATTCATTAACATTTTGAAATGCATCTACTATAAGTACTGAAAGTACCTGAATTTGTCTTTCAAACATCTGCACCACAACACTCATAGTGGGAAAGGTGATGCATGAAAATATGTTAAGAAGGCACATAACAGGAGAAAGCAAAACTAGTAGATTGGTGGAATCATCTGTCTGCTAAGGCTTCTTCACTGTTCAGTTTGTAGTTTGGAGAGTAAGACCCCTTTCACACTGAGGCGGTTTTCAGGTGTTTTAGCGCTAGAAATAGTGCCTGTAAAGCTGCTGAATACCGCCTTCCATTCATTTCAGTGTGACTTTTCACACTGCGGCGGTGCACCTGTGGGATGTTAGGAAAAGTCCTGCAAGCAGCATCTTTGGGGAGGTTTGGGAGCACTGTATACAGTGCTCCCAAAACACCCTGCCCATTGAAATGAATGACCAGCGCTTCCAAAGCGCCGGAAAAGCACTTCAGAAGCGCCGCAACACGGGTGCTTTTAAACCCTTCTTCAGCCGCTAGCGGGGGTTAAAAGCGCTCTGCTAGCGGTCAAAAAGCACTGCTTAACTACTTGCCAACCGCCGCACGACGATGTACATCCAAACTTTGAAGGGGTATATCGTTGTTATGGCAGCAGCTAGCTGCCATAACCCCGGTATCCCCGTTTTCGTGCAGCGACCAGCTGTCAGATAAAAGTGGTCTCTGCGGCGGATTCGCAGTGAAATCACTTTTATCCATGGCGGGAGAGGGGCGCCCCCTCCCGCCACGATCCGGTGCCCTCCGCCGCATTCCCGGAGCCGTCGGTAGCGGCGGAGGTGATCGCATCCTTCTCCGTGCTGTGTCTGGAGATGAGTGAGGCTAAGATAGCACCCACTTGTCTCCATGACACTGCTGGGCAGAAGCGTCACTTCCGTCCACGCCTCTTAAAGGCATATTTTTTCAAATGTCATTTTTTTAAATTACTTCTTTTTTTTTTTTTTAATTGCATTTTAGTGTAAATATGAGATCTGAGGTCTTTTTGACCCCAGATCTCATATTTAAGAGGTCCTGTCATGCTTTTTTTCTATTACAAGGGATGTTTACATTCCTTGTAATAGGAATAAAAGTGACACAATTTTTTTTTTTAAAACAGTGTAAAAATAAATAAAATAATATAAAATAAATAATAAAAATAAAAAAAATTTTTTAACCCCCCCGTCCCAACGAGCTCACGCGCAGAAGCGAATGCATACGCGAGTAGCGCCCACATATGAAAACGGTGGTCAAACCACACATGTGAGGTATCGCTGTGACCGGTAGAGTGAGAGCAATAATTCTAGCCCTAGACCTCCTGTGTACCGCAAAATATGCAACCTGTAGAATTTTTTAAACGTCGCCTATGGAGATTTTTGAGGGTAAAAGTTTGACGCTATTCCACGAGCGGGCGCAATTTTGAAGCGTGACATGTTGGGTATCAATTTACTTGGCGTAACATTATATTTCACAATATAAAAAAAATTGGGCTAACGTTACTGTTGTCTTATTTTTTTATTCAAAAAAGTGAATTTTTTCCGAAAAAAGTGCATTTTTAAGACCGCTGCGTAAATACGGTGCAAAAAAAGTATTGCAACGACCACCATTTTATTCTCTAGGGTGTTAGAAGAAAAACCATATATAATGTTTGGGGGTTCTAAGTAATTTTCTAGCAAAAAAACCTGTTTTAAACATGTACACACCTAAAATCCAAAATGAGGCTAGTCCTAAAGTGGTTAAACATCGGTAAAGCACCGCTAAAACACACCAGCCCCAGTGTGAAAGGTTGGCCTGAGTTAGAATTGCAGGCCATTCATTGAACTTATAAATTGTCCAAAAATTTTACATATTTATCCAAACCCAAAAAATACAACCATAACATTACACCAATCCCCCAAAAAACTTCCTTACAAAACTAATCTGACATCCTCATCAGCTCTTCAAAGAGATATGTCAGCATAGAAGATACAAAGTTGCTTCTCTTATTTGCTATAGAGTAACATTTGATATACAACTTTCCTTGGTTATTAATGTTTTAAAGAGCTTTTTTAATTTTATATGTAGATAAATCCTATCTAATGCTGCATTCCAAAGCAATATTGACCTCAATCCACAGAACTCTAAAGACATATTGGGGGGGATTTACTAAAGTTGGAGAGTGCAAAATCTGGTGCAGCTCTGCACAGAAACCAATCAGCTTCCATGTTTTATTGTCAAAGATTAATTGAACAAGCTGAAGTTAGAAGATGATTGGCTACCATGCACAGCTGCTCCAGTTTTAGTAAATCTGCCCCATAGTACCAGTTTTGTTGCTCTTTCCCCTCCTGCCTTTCTGCACAGTGCTCCTAGCAATCATTTCTCCCTTCAACTTCTTCCAGGTTTGCAGGTCAATCACTCACACCTTCTTTGGGAGATCAGCTCTTCTATCAGGGATAAAAGGGGCAATTCCAGGCGCAATAGTGCAGGAATTGCGAAATGGCGCAGGCAAAGGCACACTGGTGCGAATCAACGCACAAGGCGTGCAGCACCATTAACAGGTGAACGCACATGCGCGGCGGCACACGCACAGCGTGATAGTGGCGCCACTGCCTATTTAAACCCGCTGCTGACAATGGTGCATTGATCTGCCAGCTTGACCCCTTGGCTTGTATCCTGACTTGTTCCTGCTTGCTCTATGCATCTGATCCCAGCCTGGCTTATGGACTCTGCCTTTACCTGTCTCCTGTGCAAAGACTTGGCTGACCCTTAGTCACTCTGATCTTGGACTGTCTTACTGTGAATGACCCCTGGCCTGGCTCCCGACTCAGCTATCTGGTCTGCTCCACTGGTCCGCATCTCCTGGACTTTCTAAACACGTCTTCCTTGCAGTATACCTTGCCTGTCCCAGAAAGCTCCTGGCAACCAGCTCTAGCAATCAGGCAACTTGTGCTTCTGTGGGCACCACACCTCCTGTGTCACCTTCAGGGGTGTACTGCACTCGGCCGCAAGGGAAGCCCTCCCAGCATCTGGGCCTCCTACCAAGTTCCTGACACTATAAACCAGCCATGTCAGAGGCCGACGGAGGTGTCTCCCCGCTGGAAGTCGTATGTCAACAAGTCATGGCCCTCACTCAAGCCATCCAAAGACTTCAGGAAGGATACTTACAATTAGAGGGCCTTCTGCAAAACCTGTCAGTGACAGATGCTTCCACACACCAAAGCCCATCCTCAGCCAGCTCTCCTGCTCCTGCCAGGAATGATCCATGGCTACTCCTACTGTGGTGATACCCCCTCCAGAACCAACACAGGAACGTTTTTCTGGAGATCGAAAGAAATTCAGATCCTTTAAAAATGCCTGTCTCCTGTACTTGACTCTGCAACCACTGACTTTTTCTATTGAAACACTGAAGGTAGCATTCATCATTTCCTTACTAATAGATGAACCTCAAGCAAGGGCCCATGGCTTATTGGAGCAGAAGAGTCCTGTCATTAACCACTTGAGCCCCGGACCATTATGCTGCCTAAGGACCAGAGGTCTTTTTCCAATTTGGCACTGCGTCGCTTTAACTGCTAATTGCGCGGTTATGCAATGCTGTACCCAAACGAAATTTGCGTCCTTTTCTTCCCACAAATAGAGCTTTCTTTTGATGGTATTTGATCACTTCTGCAGTTTTTATTTTTTGCGCTATAAACGGAAAAAGA
This sequence comes from Aquarana catesbeiana, assembly GCF_042186555.1. NCBI lineage: Eukaryota > Metazoa > Chordata > Amphibia > Anura > Ranidae > Aquarana > Aquarana catesbeiana. Next base: position 348,401,084 of record NC_133327.1, on the reverse strand, counting down.
CCGAAAATTTTGAAAAAAAATGATATTTTCTACTTTTTGTTATAAAAAAAATCCAATAAACTCAATTTTAGTCATACATTTAGGCCAAAATGTATTCGGCCACATGTCTTTGGTAAAAAAAATGTCAATAAGCGTATATTTATTGGTTTGCGCAAAAGTTATAGCGTCTACAAACTAGGGTACATTTTCTGGAATTTACACAGCTTTTAGTTTATGACTGCCTATGTCATTTCTTGAGGTGCTAAAATGGCAGGGCAGTACAAAACCCCCCCAAATGACCCCATTTTGGAAAGTAGACACCCCAAGGAAATTGCTGATAGGCATGTTGAACCCATTGAATATTTATTTTTTTTGTCCCAAGTGATTGAATAATGACAAAAAAAAAAAAAAAAAAAATATTTACAAAAAGTTGTCACTAAATGATATATTGCTCACACAGGCCATGGGCCTATGTGGAATTGCACCCCAAAATATATTCAGCTACTTCTCCTGAGTACGGGGATACCACATGTGTGGGACTTTTTGGGAGCCTAGCCGCGTATGGGACCCCGAAAACCAATCACCGCCTTCAGGATTTCTAAGGGTGTAACTTTTTGATTTCACTCTTCACTGCCTATCACAGTTTCGGAGGCCATGGAATGCCCAGGTGGCACAACCCCCCCCCAAATGACCCCATTTTGGAAAGTAGACACCCCAAGCTATTTGCTGAGAGGCATATTGAGTCCATGGAATATTTTATATTTTGACACAAGTTGCGGGAAAGTGACACTTTTTTTTTTTTTTTTTTTTTTTTTGCACAAAGTTGTCACTAAATGATATATTGCTCACACAGGCCATGGGCCTATGTGGAATTGCACCCCAAAATACATTTAGCTGCTTCTCCTGAGTATGGGGATACCACATGTGTGGGACTTTTTGGGAGCCTAGCCGCGTACGGGGCCCCGAAAACCAATCACCGCCTTCAGCGTTTTTAAGGGCGTGAATTTTTGATTTTACTCTTCACTGCCTAACACCGTTTCGGAGGCCATGGAATGCCCAGGTGGCACAAACCCCCCCCAAATGACCCCATTTTGGAAAGTAGACACCCCAAGCTATTTGCTGAGAGGCATGGTGAGTATTTTGCAGCTCTCATTTGTTTTTGAAAATGAAGAAAGACAAGAAAAAACTTTTTTTTTTTTTCTTTTTTCAAATTTCAAAACTTTGTGACAAAAAGTGAGGTCTGCAAAATACTCACTATACCTCTCAGCAAATAGCTTGGGGTGTCTACTTTCCAAAATGGGGTCATTTGGGGGGGTTTTGTGCCACCTGGGCATTCCATGGCCTCCGAAACTGTGATAGGCAGTGAAGAGTGAAATCAAAAATTCACGCCCCTTAGAAAGCCTGAAGGCGGTGCTTGGTTTTCGGGGTCCCGTACACGGCTAGGCTCCCAAAAAGTCTCACACATGTGGTATCCCCGTACTCAGGAGAAGCAGCAGAATGTATTTTGGGGTGTAATTTCACATATTCCCATGGCATGTTTGAGCAATATATCATTTAGTGACAACTTTGTGCAAAAAAAAAAAAAAAAAAAAAAAAATTTGTCTCTTTCCCGCAACTTGTGTCGCAATATAAAATATTCCATGGACTCGACATGCCTCTCAGCAAATAGCTTGGGGTGTCTACTTTCCAAAATGGGGTCATTTGGGGGGGTTTTGAACTGTCCTGGCATTTTATGCACAACATTTAGAAGCTTATGTCACACATCACCCACTCTTCTAACCACTTGAAGACAAAGCCCTTTCTGACACTTATTTTTTACATGAAAAAGTTTTTTTTTTTTTGCAAGAAAATTACTTTGAACCCCCAAACATTATATATTTTTTTAAAGCAAATGCCCTACAGATTAAAATGGTGGGTGTTTCATTTTTTTTTTTCACACAGTATTTGCGCAGCGATTTTTCAAACGCATTTTTTGGGGAAAAAACACACTTTTTTAAATTTTAATGCACTAAAACACACTATATTGCCCAAATGTTTGATGAAATAAAAAAGATGATCTTAGACCGAGTACATGGATACCAAACATGACATGCTTTACAATTGCGCACAAACGTGCAGTGGCAACAAAATAAATACATTTTTAAAAGCCTTTAAAAGCCTTTACAGGTTACCACTTTAGATCTACAGAGGAGGTCTACTGCAAAAATTACTGCCCTCGATCTGACCTTCGCGGCGATACCTCACATGCATGGTGCAATTGCTGTTTACGTTTGACGACAGACCGCCGCTTGCGTTCGCCTTAGCGCAAGAGCAGGGGGCGACAGGGGTGCTTTTTTTTTTTTTTTTTTTTTTCTTTATTATTTTTTTGCTTTTTTATCTTATTTTTAAACTGTTCCTTTCATTTTTTTTTTTTTTAAATCATTTTTATTGTTATCTCGGGGAATGTAAATATCCCCTATGATAGCAATAGGTAGTGACAGGTACTCTTTTTTGAAAAAATTGGCGTCTATTAGACCCTAGATCTCTCCTCTGCCCTCAAAGCATCTGACCACACCAAGATCGGTGTGATAAAATGCTTCCCCAATTTCCCAATGGCGCTATTTACATCCGGCGAAATCTAAGTCATAAAATGCTCGTAGCTTCCGGTTTCTTAGGCCATAGAGATGTTTGGAGCCACTCTTGTCTCTGATCAGCTCTATGGTCAGCTGGCTGAATCACCGGCTGCATTCTCAGGTTCCGTGTTGAGACAGGAGAGCCAGAGAAAAACACGGAAGACGGTGGGGGGGGGGGGGCATTCCCTCCCACGGCTTGTAAAGGCAGTCTAGAGGCTAATTAGCCGCTAGGATTGCTTTTACATGAAAGCCGACCGCTGGCTGAAAAGAATGATACCAAGATGATACCTAAACCTGCAGGCATCATTCTGGTATAACCACTCAAAGTTGTGAATGGCGTACCTGAAGACAAAAAAATGGTTAACAATAAAGCACAGTAAACAATAAAGTATAAATAATTACATACCTGAAAAACAAACATGATAAAACATAATAACAATAACAATAACAATAACAACACTGCAGAATAGAATACAGTAAAAAAAGAGCAGAACAATAGAGAGAGAGAATAGAGAGAGAGAACAATAAAACGACAACTATTTTTTTTTATTTTATATATTTTTTTTTTTTTTTTACACTTTTTTTGTAACTAACTTTTATAACTGTAACCGGTTCCAGGTTCGGGTCTCTCAAAATGCGATGGCATCTTGGGAGACCCTGTGAAAGTGTGCCTAGTCTGTGCAATGCTGTACCCTACGCTAATACTCAACTAGTGTATGGTAGCGTTCAAAACATTCACCAATGCAAAGACCAGGATTGTCAGGACAGAAGGGACAATAATAGCGGGTGTCACGCCTATATCCGCGTTTGCTGCAGACACAACATCTTTTTGGGGGGGGTTCGTTGGGTAGGGGTACTCGGGAGCACATAAAAATGCCTCTCATGCAGCCGACTGCATTTCGTTGGGGGATGTGAATGGGGGAAGTACGGGCGCTGCAGAAGTGGTGGGTTCCCAATTAGGATTGGCGAATGCAGCAGGAAGGGCACTATGGGCACGACGGGCTTGTGTTTGTCTTTTTGGTGGCAGCGGGACACTACTTGTGCTTGTCACCTCACCAGCTTGAACTGCACTTATGGGACTCGCCACGTCACCAAGTGTTACTGCAGTGCTGGTTTGACTACGACCGGGGTGTACTAGGCCGCTGGTGCTTGCCAGTTCAATAAAAAGCTTCCAAAAAAACTGTTAGCGATCGCAGGGATCAGGCCTGACTCTGCGAACGCTGCAGTAATGCGTTTAGTGTTTTGTAAGTGACAGTGATCGATCGATACTGCACTTGGGTGGGCTGGACTGGGCCGGGCGGAGGGGCAAAACGCAGGTGCTAGCAGGTATCTGGGTTGATCCCGCTAACACTGCGTTTTTGGGAACCCTAAACTGCTGGGGACGCTAGTATAGATCTGATCTGATCGGATCAGATATTGATCCGTTCAGATACTATACCACTAAAGGAGGCGTATGCTGCGTGCGTGGGTGTTAGCGGTACTGGCGCTAACCTGACGCTGCCTGGGGCCGGTGCTTGCTAGTTCACCAAAATGCTACCAAAAAAACTGTTAGCGATCGCAGGGATCAGGCCTGACTCTGCGAACGCTGCAGTTATGCGTTTAGTGCCTTGTAAGTGTCAGTGATCGATCGATACTGCACTTGGGTGGGCTGGGCTGGGCCGGGCGGAGGGGCACAACGCAGGTGCTAGCAGGTATCTGGGCTGATCCCGCTAACACTGCGTTTTTGGGAACCCTAAACTGCTGGGGACGCTAGTATAGATCTGATCGGATCAGATATTGATCCGATCAGATACTATACCACTAAGGGAGGTGTACGGTGCGTGCGTGGGTGTTAGCGGTACTGGCGCTAACCTGACGCTGCCTGGTGCTTGCTTGCCAGTTCACCAAAATGCTACCAAAAAAACTGTTAGCGATCGCAGGGATCAGGCCTGACTCTGCGAACGCTGCAGTTATGCGTTTAGTGTTTTGTAAGTGACAGTGATCGATCGATACTGCACTTGGGTGGACTGGGCGGAGGGGCAAAACGCAGGTGCTAGCGGGTATCTGGGCTGATCCCGCTAACACTGTGTTTTTGGGAACCCTAAACTGCTGGGGACGCTAGTATAGATCTGATCAGATCAGATATTGATCCGATCAGATACTATACCACTAAGGGAGGCGCATGCTGCGTGCGTGGGTGTTAGCGGTACTGGCGCTAATCTGACGCTGCCTGGGGCGACGCATATCACCGCCGGGCGATCAGGGGGCTAAACCTTTATTAGGTAATAAACGGCGGGTGCCCTGACACTATAAAAAATAAACGAACTAACCAGCGTCACCCGTAACGGTTATACGGTGATCAGTGGTGAAAGGGTTAACTAGGGGGCAATCAAGGGGTTAAAACATTTATTAGATAGTATATGGGGGTCCCTGTCACTATAAAACGCTGACGGCGAACCTAAATATTTACCTCACTAACTAGCGTCACCAGCGACACTAATACAGCGATCAGAAAAATGATCGCTTAGCAACACTGGTGACAGGGGGTGACCAAGGGGTTAAAACTTTATTAGGGGGGGTTAGGGGGGTACCCTAGACCTAAAGGGGGGTAATATTCACTGTCCCAACACTGTAACTGTCACAAACTGACACTATGCAGTAATCAGAAAAAAAAAAAAAAAAAAAAAAAAAAAAACCTGCTGGTGTCAGTTTGTGACAGGGGGGGGGGGGTGATTGGGGGGGGATCGGGGGGCGATCGGGGGGGGGATCGGGGTGTTTTGTATGCCTGGCATGTTCTACTGTGTGTGTAGTGTGTTGTGCACTCACATTGATGTCTTCTCCCCTCGGCGCTGGAACGGAAAATACCGAGCCGAGGGGAGATGACATCATTTCCTTTGCTGCTGTTTAGCATACAGCAGCAAAGGAGTGTTCCCATTGGCCGGCGGCGATCGCGAGGGGGGGGCCACGAACGGATGGCCTCCCCCTCATCTCGGATCGCCGGGGAACAGAACGGGACCGCTTCGGGCACCGGGGGGGGGTCCGATCGGACCCCCCACCCGCGAGAGGCAAATCACGTACATGTACGTGATTTTGCCTGCCCGTGCCGCCTTGCCGACGTAAATCGGCGTTAGGCGGTCCTTAAGTGGTTAACTCTGTGGACCTATTTCTCAAAACCATGGCACAGTTATATGATGACCCTCAGCGGGTGGCCACTGCTGAAGCTACTCTGTATACCTTACAGCAATGTCAGCGCCCTGTGAAAGATTACATGGTGGAATTCCACACGTGGTCCGCAGACACAGGGTAGAAAGAGGCAGCCTTGAGATATCAGTATCGGCTGGGGATGTCTGAACCTCTCAAATGAGAATTGGCTAGAGTGAAAACCCCCTCAACTCTAGAAGGTCTAATCCAACTGGCCAATCAGCTAGACACATGCCTACGGGAATGCCAATCTGTGTTCAAACCTCTCGTCCCACCTGGGTGCTGCCTAAAGCCCTGCCTACAACGGAAACCATGCAGCTTGTCTTGGTCCATCCAGCATTGACTCCAGATGACAGACTTCATCGCTGACAGGCGAACCTTTGCCTGTATTGCGGGGGAACGGGACATTTCATAAACAGTTGCCCTATAAGACTTAGAAAGTCAACCCCCCCACACTCTGGTCTACTTCCAGGTTTCAATGTCTTCTCTAATTTACATTGTTCTCCCTGTCTCATTACAGGTGGCAGGAGAAGAAGTTCAGCTTCAGGGAATACTTGACTCTAGGGCATGTAGCTGTTTCTTGGATCTGACCTTGGCAAAGAGACTCGCCATTCCTCTCCATCACAAAAAGCAAAGACTGACAGTCCATCTAGCTGATGGCTCAATGCCTAGTTCCAGGCCTGTCACCCAAGAAATGGCAACTATCTTTACCTCTATCAACTCAGACCTCCAGGAATTTATATTTTAGGAAATTTTGATGTCTGAGCTCCCCTATATTACCTGTCATTTTGGGAATCCCATGACTATAGGTGCACAACCCTCAGACTGATTGGTCCAAAAAGGAAGTACTCTTCACTTCTTCCTACTGCCGGCAGGATTGCCTTGTTCCTGAATCCAAAGACTTTTCTAGCTGCCTGACAGTACTACCTACACCCAGTGTGGACCACAATATACCAGCAGCCTACCAGGAATTCCTAGATGTCTTCGACAAGAAGAAGGCAGACACCCTTCCTCCACATCTTCCCTATGACTGTCCCATTGAGCTACTACCGGGGGGCTGAGATACCTTTCGGCCGCATATTTCCTCTTTCCAAAACTGAACTTGAGACATTGAGGCAATATATTCATATATTTCATTCATATTCATTCATTTCTTTGTTGAAAAGAAGGATAAAACATTGAGACCATGTGTGGACTACAGGGAACTAAATGAAATCACCCTTAAGAATTGCTATCCACTCCCCTGGTCCCCAAACTCTTCCAGAGGTTCTGTATGGCTCATATCTTCACCAAACTCAAATAAAAAGGGTTTTAAGAGGTTTATAGGTATCACAAACTTCTACAGGAGATTCATAAAGAATTTCTCTACCATCATAGCACCTATTACCCAGATAACCCGCCAACATATCAAATTCCAGTGGTCTGTAGCAGCACAAACCGGCCTTAACAAACTGAAATCCTTCTTTACTTCCGCACCGATCTTACAGCATCCTGATCCTGCCCTTCCCTATGTCCTGGAAGTCGATGCTTCAGAAGTAGCCACAGGAGCAGTGCTATCCCAATGCCAGGGTCCCATAGCATTGCTTCATCCTGTGGCCTTCTCATCTTGGAAGATGAGCCAGCCGGAGAAGAACTATGATGTAGGGGATTGGGAACTCTTAGCAATTAAAACTGCTCTGGAGGAATGGAGATACCTCCTGGAAGGTGCCATCTACCCTCTTAATTTTTACAGACCACAAGAACCTAGAGTATCTTCGCACTGCCAAGTGTGTGAGACCCTGACAGGCTCGAAAGGCTCAAATTCTTTTCTAGGTTTAATTTCCTTATCACCTACCACCCAGGGTCTAAGAATGAAAAAGCTGACACCCTGTTCCGAATGTTTCCTGATACCTCTGAAGAGATCGCACCCAGTACGATTTTGTTTCCTCAACATTTTTTTTCTGATCCAACCTAATTTACAGACTTCAACTGAGCAGGCATCCACTCAGTTCACAGAGGCAGAAATCTCCTCCCTAGGAAGTCAGGAGGGGCTCCTTTGGCATCAAGACAGAATTTTTGCCCCACAACAAGCCAGGCTTCAAGTTCTGAAAACCTTTCATGACCATCAGCTTGCTGGCCACTTCGGGGTCCAAAAAACAACCAAACTTGTCCAACAGTCCTTATGGTGGCCCACCCTGAGATCTGACAGCAGGAAATATGTCAACTAAATCATTGGGCCTGTTAAGACCACTGCCAGTCCCGGAACAACCTTGGAAAAAGATATCCATGGACTTTATAGTAGACTTATCCCCTCAGAAGAGTTTACAGCCATCTTGTTAGTAGTGGACCGACTGTCCAAGATGGCACACTTCTGGCCGATGATGGGCACACCTTCTGCTATGGATACAGCAAAGATCTTTATAAAATAAATAGTCAGATTATATGGCATACCAGACAACATTGTGTCATATAGAGGTGTGCAATTTACCTCTAGATTCTGGAGAAATCTCTGCAAATTACTATCAATCGAGATATGTTTGTCCACGGTCCACCACCCACAGAGTAATGGTTAAACTGAGAGGACCAACCTGCTGGTAGAGCAATACCTATGGTGTTTTTGTTCTTTTTCTCAGGACGACTGAATTTCACTATTGTCATGTTGGTAATTCGCATATAACAACTCTGTGCATGCTACTACCAACCAATCACCCTTCTGGGTAAATTACGGGTTCCACCCCTCATTTTTACCCAATATCATTCCCGAGTCCTCAGTTCCAGCAGTCCAAGACAGAATATACTTCATACAAACAAATTACCAAACACTTCAGGACACAATGCAAAAAGCTCAAGAAGAGTACAAAAAACAATATGACAGGTAGAAAAGAGGAAACCCTACCTTTAAGATTGGGGACAAAGTGTAGCTTTCATCAGCAAACCTCAAACTGCTATGTCCGTCCCGAAAACTGGGATCAAAGTTTGTTGGTCCATTTGAAATAAGATGTGAAATTAATCCAGTTGCTTTTGAACTTGCCCTGCCAGAGTCTTATAAAATTCATCCTGTATTTCATGTCTCTCTGCTTAAACCTGCTGTTTCTAGTCCTTTTCCAGGGATAGAAGAAGTACCCCCACCTCCAGTCCTGAAAGGTGACGAAACAGAATTTTAAGTGGAGTCCATTCTTGACTGCCGACGGAGAGGTAGAACAATTCAGTTCTTAATTAAATACTCTGCAGAGGAGAACTCATGGGAGCCTGCGAGCAATGTACACGCTTCTAGGCTTTTACAGAGGTTCCGCAACAGTCATCCCGAAAAATGGGCATGACTAGGCATCCAGAGGCTGATTCTTGGAGAGGGCACTATCAGGGAAATAGGCCCATCCCCAGGCACAATAGTGCAGGGATCGCGAACCTGAGTAGACAAACAAGATATTTGGGGGGCACACCCTAAAAGATGCATTAAATCTGGTGCAGCCATAAGACCATACAACAGAGGTAAATGTATTTTTTGCATGTGTAATATTTTGCCCTGAGTAGACAAAGGCACGCCGGAGCGAATGAACACACAAGGACTCACAGCGCCATGAACAGACGAACGCGCATGCACGGTAGCACATGCACGGTAGCACATGCACAGCGTGATAGTGGCGCCACTGCTTATTTAAACCTGCTGCTGACAATGGTGCATTGCTGGTTTATTGTCAGCTTTCCTCTGTGTTCCTCTGCCTTGTGTATCCTGCTGATCTGATTTCCTGTGTACCAACCTGGCTTGCCTTGACCTGCTCTTCTTGATCTCCGGCTTGACCCCTTGATTTGTATTCTGACTTATTCCTGTTTGCTCCCTGCATCTGATCCCAGCCTGGCTTACGGACTCTGCCTTTACCTATCTCCTGTGCAAAGACTCGGCTGACCCTTGGTCACTCTGATCTTGGACTGTCTTACTGTGAATTACCCCTGCCCTGGCTCCTGACTCATTTATCCAGTCTGCTCCACTGGTCCGCATAGCCTGGACTTTCCAAGCATGCCTGCCTTGCAGTATACCTTGCCTGCCCAAGAAAGCTCCTGGCAACCAGCTCCGGCAATCAGGCAACCCGTGCTTCTGTGGGCACCACACCTCCTGTGTCACCTTCAGAGGTGTGCTGCACTCGGCCGCAAGGGGAGCCCTCTCAGCATCTCAGCATCCTACCAAGTTCCTGACATCCTCACACTGTAGTCACACCTTCTTCTGTCATCACAAAGTGCTCTGTGGTTGTAATTCCTCAATAATTGTTAGGGGTATTAGAACCAGAGCTTTAATCTACTCAGTTAAGTGCTACAATAAAATCAAAAATAAATAAAACACCAATCTCCTCCAAATTACTTTATTAAAAGCTCACAATATAGAAATCTTGACTGTCAGAATATCACTTTACCACTCTGCTCTTTCTCGGAACCAAAGTATCGCTTATGTCACCTGGTACTACAGGCTTGTACCAAATGCTGCAAGGAGAGACACCAAGCAGCTTTTAGTCAAGAAATACATCAGAGTATACACAGAGAGTGGGAAAAAGTAGGAGTGAATGTAACAGAGGTCCAAACCAAAAGGACTCTAGAACGATAGGAGGTAAAGTGACAGAACTTTCAGTTGATACTCCTTACAATATCTTATGTTCACGGAATGTATTGAAAATGAATATACATACCATATGATTACTGTTATACAGTGTACTGTAGGAGAGACATGGTAGAAGGTGGGTGAGGTCAAAGTGAAAGGAAAGAAGGGTAATGGAGGTGGGGGGAAGGTTTTAACAGGAAACTGAATTTGTTGAAAAAATCCATAGAATTCATAGGTCCATGGAACAAGAATAAAGATGTACAAAGACAGGTGTCTTTTCTGCCACAAGGCTTTCCATGTGCATGAGATCACCCATAGTGGTGGCCCACAAGGCCAATGATGGAATATTTAAAGATTTCCTGTTCCTAGATATGGTGGTGCGGGCCACCTTCAGGCAATGTCTGAGAATATCTCATTTAATGAGTTGCAGTGAGCCTGGGAGTATGAAAGACAGTGCTACTTCTGGCGTGCTGACCTTTATGTGTTGACTGCATTGTATTACATACTTGAAATATTTTGTCTCTGAATGACTAAATTCTTGCACAGCTCCAACAAATATGAAGATAGTTACCACAGCGCTGGTGACATCTCCAGAAAACAACAGAGGATGACAGGAACCACTTAGAAATATTTTGTTTCATTTTTATTATAATAATGGTTGGACAAGAAGAGTGAATGTGTCGATATAGTATAATGTAAGCCTTGGACCAAACTTCTGCTGAGAACTGCCTTCTCAAGGCTTGTTCCCAAGCCAGGTCAAATTGAGACTTCTCTTTGTAGGACAGTGCATATAACTATAATATAATTTTGCCCTTAACTTTGCCCTTCTCTTCCCAGTGAAATGTACAGCTTTTCATCTTGAAATGTAGAAAATTGAGTACTGCCCGTGATACTTTTTTTATTTGCACTAACATACAATTTTTCAGGACAAGCTTTCGGGGTATGTCCCCTTCTTCAAGGTCCAAGCAGTACTGCTTGGACCTTGAAGAAGGGGACATACCCCGAAAGCTTGTCCTGAAAAATTGTATGTTAGTGCAAATAAAAAAAGTATCACGAACAGTACTCAATTTTCTATGTCACAATTGCACTAATATGGCTACAATCAAATCATCTTGAAATGTACAGTTTTTCATCTTGCTTTAAATGACCCCATCTTGCTATGGGGTCATTTAAAATGGTGGCTTTCAAAAATGACCTGATGGAACTAGATAACTGTACTAGTCCTTCAATATGAGCCTAATGCCGCGTACACACGGTCGGACTTTCCGGCATACTTGGTCCGGCGGACCAGAGTGTGCCGGACAATCCGCCCGTGTGTGGGCGGCGGCGGACTTTTCCGGCGGACTTCTTCCCAAAAGCCCGCCGGACCTAGATTTCAAACATGTTTGAAATCTTTCCGTCGGACTCAGTTTCGGGCGGAAAGTCCGCTCGTGTGTGTGCTGGTCCGACGGAAAGCCCGCTCGTGTGTAGGCTGGTCCGACGGACCAAATGCGACACGAGGGGATGGTATTGCATCTCGCGCTCGCTGCAATAGGAAAAACAAATCTTCCTATTGCGGCGAGCGCGGGGCATACCAGGCCCTTAGGTCTGGTATGGATTATAAAGGGGAACCCCGCTACGCCGAAAAAACGGCGTGGGGTCCCCCTAAAATCCATACCAGACCCCGATCCGAGCACGCAGCCTGGCCGGTCAGGAAAGGGGGTGGGGACGAGCGAGCGCCCCCCCCCCCTCCTGAACCGTACCAGGCCGCATGCCCTCAACATGGGGGGTGGGTGCTTTGGGGGAGGGGGGCGCCCTGCGCCCCCCCCCCCAAAGCACCTTCGTCCCCATGTTGATGAGGACAAGGGCCTCTTCCCGACAACCCTGGCCGTTGGTTGTCGGGGTCTGCGGGCGGGGGCTTATCGGAATCTGGGAGCCCCCTTTAATAAGGGGGCCCCCAGATCCCGGCCCCCCACCCTATGTAAATGAGTATGGGGTACATGGTACCCCTACCCATTTACCTAGGAAAAAAGTGTAAGTAATAAAACACACTACACAGGTTTTTAAAATATTTTATTAAACAGCTCCGGGGGGGGGATCTTCCTCCGGCTTCGGGGGTCTTCTTCCGGCTTCGGGGGTCCCTCCGCTTCATCTTCTCCCGGCGTCCGGTTGGTTCTTCTCCGCTCTCCGGCCTCTTCTCCCGGTGTCGCAGGTCTTCGGCCGGCCCCTCCGCTCTCTTCATGTAGCTCTATTGCGAGCGGAGGTCCGGACTTCTGGGCTTCTGGGCTTCTTGGCTTCTTGGCTTGGCTTGGCTTCTCTTCTCTTCTCTTCTCTTCCCCCAGATGTTGACACGACGCTCTCTCCGGCTGGACTGGTTTCTGAGGGCTGCGTTGTGACTTATATAGGCGGAGACCCCGCCCCCATATGATGTCACAGTCCCTGGGCATGCTGGGACTGTGACGTTTTAGGGGGCGTGGTCGGGGGGCGTGGTCGACCACGCCCCCTAAAACGTCACAGTCCCAGCATGCCCAGGGACTGTGACATCATATGGGGGCGGGGTCTCCGCCTATATAAGTCACAACGCAGCCCTCAGAAACCAGTCCAGCCGGAGAGAGCGTCGTGTCAACATCTGGGGGAAGAGAAGAGAAGAGAAGCCAAGCCAAGCCAAGAAGCCAAGAAGCCAAGAAGCCCAGAAGCCCAGAAGTCCGGACCTCCGCTCGCAATAGAGCTACATGAAGAGAGCGGAGGGGCCGGCCGAAGACCTGCGACACCGGGAGAAGAGGCCGGAGAGCGGAGAAGAACCAACCGGACGCCGGGAGAAGATGAAGCGGAGGGACCCCCGAAGCCGGAAGAAGACCCCCGAAGCCGGAGGAAGATCCCCCCCCCGGAGCTGTTTAATAAAATATTTTAAAAACCTGTGTAGTGTGTTTTATTACTTACACTTTTTTCCTAGGTAAATGGGTAGGGGTACCATGTACCCCATACTCATTTACATAGGGTGGGGGGCCGGGATCTGGGGGCCCCCTTATTAAAGGGGGCTCCCAGATTCCGATAAGCCCCCGCCCGCAGACCCCGACAACCAACGGCCAGGGTTGTCGGGAAGAGGCCCTTGTCCTCATCAACATGGGGACAAGGTGCTTTGGGGGGGGGGGCGCAGGGCGCCCCCCTCCCCCAAAGCACCCACCCCCCATGTTGAGGGCATGCGGCCTGGTACGGTTCAGGAGGGGGGGGGGCGCTCGCTCGTCCCCACCCCCTTTCCTGACCGGCCAGGCTGCGTGCTCGGATCTGGGTCTGGTATGGATTTTAGGGGGACCCCACGCCGTTTTTTCGGCGTAGCGGGGTTCCCCTTTATAATCCATACCAGACCTAAGGGCCTGGTATGCCCCGCGACGGGGCTCGCAAGGTGTCAATCTAGCCGATAAAAGCGGCAAGATTGACATCCTTTTCTAGTCCCGTCGCACCTGAGTCACGTTCAAAATGAACGGACTTGTCCGTGTGTGGGCAAGTCCGTTCATTCTGAAAGTCCGCCGGAACTCCGGCGAAAGTCCGTCGGAAAGACGGGCGGACTTAGCCCGCCGGAAAATCCCGGCGTGTGTGGGCAAGTCCGTCCGTTTTAAAGTCCGGCGCACCTGGCGGACAAAGTCCGTCGGAAAGTGTGCCGGACCAAGTAGGATAGAAAGTCCGCTCGTGTGTACGCGGCATAAGACTTAAGATTGGGTTACAATTTACTTGAATTTGGTAGAAAGACATGATGTACTTATAGATTTGAAATTCAAGTTGAGTTCAGAAATAATGCTGTAATGGGGATTGTAATGTATTGGAGTTAGAGGGCCAGGTTTCAAGAACAGTTAATAAAATGATAACATGGAGTCCTATTGGTGTAACAGAGAATGAATCAACAATGGATTATAATCAACACACAGGACATTTAGCTGGACTTAACCACAGGTAAGCCATGAGTAGAAAGGGGGCAATTACCTTTTTTTACAATACTTCCTTTTTGTCTGTGTTGGGGGTGGAAAAAATATAACAATCTAGCTAAAAGTGCCGCACTATGGTAAAGCACAAAATCTGGTAATATGAGGCAACTAAAAATTTTAGATTTGGTGGGAGTTTTTACCTTAACATGTAGTGAACCATGGCCCCAGGTGAACTTTATGGATGCTGAGTAAAGACATTGAAAATAAGAGTGTGGTGGGTGGATGGGAATTATTTAAAACCTTTAAAGCACACATGGGAGAATGTCCATTTTGAGGATGTTGAGTCTGACCAACCAAGAAATTGGCAGCGATTGTGTCAATCTGATAGGTCAGAGAAAATGTTTTCAGTAGGCTCTCTGTAGAGAGTATCCAGGTAAGAGATGGCCGTAGACTGTCATTTTGAATGGAAAAGCTGTTATTAGGTGGGTTGATGCTGTCTAGGGTAGTGGGATGTTTAGGAAATCAAATTTTAAAGTATTTATCGTGAACAAATCGAGTGCCCCATTTAGGATAATTACCTGCAGGATGTTGGGCGTACTAGTTCTTGAGGAACTGTAAATAAAAGATCATCTGCATATGGAGCAAGTTTATGATGATGTGTGCACAGTATGACACTCTAAACAGAGGGGCTATTCTACAATACATTTGCTATGTGTTGCATTTGAGGATTTACAACAGCAGGGATAGGGGACAAGTAAGTCGAGTCCCGTTACAGATAATACATCAGTGATGACATTGGAACATTAACCCATACCCTCGCAGGAGTATTTGAGTAGAGGGCCATAACGTTGGACACAAAAGTACCACCCATGACATAAATGAATGAGAATAGAATTCAAATAGGACCAGTGAACTTTACCAAAGGCCTTCTTTGCATCTACCAAGAGAAGGCATAGAAGAAATGTGTGGCTATGGGAAGCAAGGATGAGAATAGTTTGTGTGGTGTCACTAACATGACTATTTGAGATAAAGCCAGTCTAGTCTGACTGAATTAGGCTTGGGAGTGAAGGTCATAATCTGGTGGCCAATATTTTAGCATAAAGCTTGACATCTACATTAATTAGTGAGATGATCCAGAATTTTTCACAGTATGGACAGCAGTCTAAAATAGAAATACTAGTTTGTGTCAAAAACGGACCATGGGTTCTTTGAAAGTTTTGTAGAACCTTACACTGAAGCTGTCAAGGCCGGGGCTTTACTGACATTGAATTCAAAGACCCTCCTTGTTAAATATAAGGTTTAAAAAAAGACTTACAAACATGCAGGTTTGTTGCTGGGGAGTGTGTCAATATGCTCAATATTCTTCTGTGAATTTTGATGCAAATAATATATATAATCACCCTCTGAGGATAAATAAGTTATGGACAGGTGGCAGCAACATATGTTGCCAGATTCAAAATGGTATTTACAAAGCTTGTCTATTAAGACCTTATGATCTATAAGGTCATGTAATTTTTTTCTGACCATCATGAGCTCAGTGAAAAGTGCATCTAATTGGAGGTTTTGTTGGCCATTTCAAGGTCCTGCAGCATAGGATGGGTGGACACGTTTGATACTTTCCTATTGGATGAAGAGCGGAGTTGGATCTGTTTTACAGTTTTAGAAAAAAAATAGTTTGCTATTAAAGTTAATTTCCCCCCAACATGCCAAGTCTTTCAGCAAATTATAATTTCATCTCCAAAATGGAAGGGAATGTAGGGATTTGCTGATAAATACTGGGGCAGGTGTGAACATACAGGGTTTGCAGGGGTTTTAATTGCAACCTGGTCCCATGCTCCAGGTGGCCCATGCAGCTCCCCTGTTCACCTGGATGGGAAGGGCTGCAGGGGTTGCTTCTCCTCTTCTCCCTCTCACAGGCATTCAGCAGTTGCAGGAGGAAAATGAAGGGGGTCAGTTCGTCTATATGCCACCCAGCCACTCCTCCTATCCAGTTCCTGCTGCCCCCAGGCCCCTGTGTACTTTCCTGACCCTCACTTGAGCTACCTGGTTTCCCCCTCTCCTCTTTAATCAGCTGCCATGGGAGATGTGTCAAGATGAAAAGCAGGGAAAGGGGCCAGTAAACATGTCATTTACTGGCCCCTTCCTTTTCTGAATGGACAGAATCAGTGATCGGTACTGATCATTGAGTCCATTCATAAGTGAGGCATAGTAAACTGAGTTTAATATGCTTCAGTTTGTGAATGAACGGGATTCTCTTTACAGAGCTATTCCTGTCCAATCAATCTGCATTGCTGAGGCTGCAGAAATGACGATTGAGGGTTGTGTCTTCATTCTCTTAGCTCTGTCTCAAAGGTGAAACATCAGAGGTCTGGTTATCTCACCAAAGCCGCCCAATGGGGCTCCTAAAGAATTGTAAATAATGGAAATAATAGAAAATAAAATTGTAAAAAAAAAATATAGAATGGTAAAAAAATCTAAAAACCAAAATAAAAAACTTCTGACACCAGTGGAGGAACTACCAGGGTCACAAAGGTTGCAGTGAGTTCCGCCACCGTGGGGGGTATGCTGCAAAACATGTGAAAGGGTCCTGCTACAGGACCATAAAAAAGTCCCACAATGTAAGTAAAGGGCCCCAGAATCAGTAGGAAGGTCCAAAAGCCTGAAAGGAAGGGCTCTGGCCTGGGGGTCAGAGGGGCCCTTCATGGTTTCTTGCACTGGGGCCTGAAGAGTTAGTTACACCTCTAAACTGGGGTGCAGTCTTACCAAAGAGTTTGGCCTATTTGTATCTTTGGAGAGTGGCTATCACGTACTTGGTAGCAGAGCCTGTAATAATGAGAAAAGTCTTTCTTACACCTGGTAGTGTGAACAGAGGGTGCAGGAGTGCAGAGTGGCACAAGTGCCTGTAGGTCTTGCTAGTAGAAGAGCGGGTACCCACTCCATTCTGGAGAAGTCGTAAGTAGTCTTTAGTACTGGCGACAGCAGGCGGGGGAAGCATTCAACAGTAGCAGACTGTAGAGCTGCTTGCACCCCCCTCTTTTGTACCATATGGATTGACTGGTGTACACTGGAATTTAACCCAATAAAGGTGTTGAATCAGAGTGCTGCTATCCACGCTTATTCGTTTGTTCTCTAGCAGACTGTAGAACTGCAAGCACAACAGGATGTTAGGCAAGTACTAGAAACCTCACAGGGTCACAGGATACAGGGAAGGCTGAACACAAAGCAACAATGATCCTGAGCACTGATACAGTTTAAATAGACAATTTGTCGGCAACATCTGTCACAAGTGGACATGAGAACACTGATGCACACGTGTGTGCGCCCGTATGCATGTGCATAAGTATTAGCCAAATTCTTATGTTTATGAGAGGAAGCATGAATTAGCCTGTGAAGAGGCACAGAAGTCCTTCCAAAGGAACCATGTTGTCTACTGGCATGCCCTTCCTGAGAGTGGTTCAGTGTGAGATGATGAACCCAGATGTGATCTATTGACTTTGTTGTGGACTGCTGAAAAATAGCTGAAGTCCCTGGTGGTAGGATGTGAAGTCCTCCAGCAATATAATAGCTTTTGTCTGTGCATGAGGGCTCAAAGTCTGCCTAGGGATACCCTTCTGTCCAGGAGCAAATTGAAGTCACCAGCCACCACTCTTGTTATTTCAGAATTAGACTCAAACTGCTTCAGCATCTGAATGCCTGGGCCTGACCCCAGGCAGGAGAGTAAACACTAGCTAGAAAAAAAACATTTTTTAGAAAATTTAGAGTTTTACCAAGATATATCGGCCCATAGTGTCTGCCTGAAAGTCAAGAATGACGACCGGGGCATTTGTATTGCCACAGGCATGTCCTTGGACTTAGATATGGGATTTGTGCTATGAATCCATGTAATACAATACCTATGTTTACTAGATTGGATTCTATAGGACCAGAAGGGTGTCTCTTGGGTTAAGAAAATGTCTACTAGTTGTTTGTGAAAATTATAAGATAAATGTGACCTCTTTTTTCGGTATATTTAACCTTCTTGTTTTATGGGTAGTCACTTTAAGGCATACACATATATTATGTATGGGGCAGAACTAAGAGGACTATTAGAGTAATCCCTATTTAAGAGTAGGATGTGAAGAGGTGGAGGGAAGGAAAGGAATGGGGGTAAGAAAGGGGAAAAAACAGTAAAGAGAACATATACAATAACTAAACAATATAGAATACCATATAACTGTAATGAGCTGAGTAAAAAATGCATGAAATTAACAGTAATAACTGATTTATCATATACGAAGGTGGCAAGGGAGTGGAGGACTATGATGCAGGACACTTTCTGGCTCCCACCCCCCCATCTTCCAAGAGTGAAGAGGATCCTAGACTGAAAATGACACAACAGAGATCCCTGATCGTGTCAGTGCAGTCCACTTAGAGGTGTGACTAAGAACTTGTGAAATCCTGGTGTATCATTCTGGCTTGCTGTAATGTCTACAGCAATGTACTCCAAAGACCATATTGCCATAAGTTATCCAAAGAACGAAGAAAAGGATTTAATCCAAAGGTCTAATCTGGGTCTATCTACCCCCAGATAGCCCCATGTTTGAGCTATAACATTATCTATTGCACCTTTAATAGATTCCTGGCTGCCTCCATTCCTGGTTTATGTGTGTGGGGGGCTCCCGCACCCGCCGGGGCGGACCCACTCTTTTTGGACTGCGGCTAATGTTGCTGCCCCTGGTAAGGGTCATAACCATCTGATGGGAGGGATACCACACTTGCCACTACTATGTTGTCACTATCTGGTCATGTCATGTGATGTCGTACCATGTATATTTTGATTAATTTTTTCTTCTCTTATCTTTGTAGTATTATATACTGTCTCTGTTTTCTTGCAAAACATGTTCAGCATGCCAATCTAACTGATATAGAGTGAACTGGTACCGCTATTTTTTCAGTTGAACCCCCCTTGATTGAATAGACAGAGATATATATATATATTTTTTTTTTTTTTTAATGTATGTTTTAACATATTGATATTAATTTAATAAAAATTAGTTGTTTTTAGGGATGAGCTTCGAGTTCGAGTCGAACTCATGTTCAACTCGAACATTGGCTGCTCGCAAGTTCGCCGAACAGCGAACATTTTAGGGTGTTTGCGGCAAATTCGAATGCCACGGAACACCCATTAAAAGTCTATGAGAGAAATCAAAAGTGCTAATGTTAAAGGCTTATATTCATGGTATTGTCATAAAAAGTGTTTGGGGACCTGGGTCCTGCCCCAGGGGACATGGATCAATGCAAAAAAAAAGTTTTAAAAATGGCCGTTTTTTCGGGAGCAGTGATTTTAATAATGCTTAAAATGAAACAATAAAAGTGTAATATCCCTTTAAATTTCATACCTGGGGGTGTCTATAGTATGCCTGTAAAGGGGTGCATGTTTCTGTGTTTAGAAGAGTCTGACAGCAAAATGACATTTCAAAGGAAAAAAAGTCATTCAAAACTACTCGCGGCTATTAATGCATTGCCGGTCCGACAATACACATAGAGGCTCATTGATAAAAACGGCATGGAAATTCCCCACAGGGGAACCCCGAACCAAAATTTAAAAAAAATGACATGGGGGATCCCCCTAAATTCCATACCAGGCCCTTCAGGTCTGGTATGGCTATTAAGGGGAACCCCGGACAAAATAGAAAAAAAAATGACGTGGGGGTCCCCATAAATTCCATACCAGGCCCTTCAGGTCTGGTATGGATATTAAGGGGAACCCCGGCCAAAATTAAAAAAAAAAAAAGGTGTGGGGTCCCCCTCAAAATCTATACCAGACCCTTCAGGTCTGGTATGGATTTTAAGGGGAACCCCATGCCAAAATTAAAAAAAAAAGGCGTGGGGTCCTCCCAAAAATCCATACCAGACCCTTATCTGAGCACACAACCTGGCAGGCCGCAGGAAAAGAGGGGGGACGAGAGAGCGCCCCCCTCCTGAACCGTACCAGGCCACATGCCCTCAACATTGGGAGGGTGCTTTGGGGTATCCCCCAAAACACCTTGTCCCCTTGTTGATGAGGACAAGGGCCTCATCCCCACAACCCTGGCGGTGGTTGTGGGGTCTGCAGTCTTAACAAGGGGACCCCCAGATCCCGGCCCTCCCCCCTGTGTGAAATTGTAAGGGGGTACAAAAGTACCCCTACCATTTCACTAAATAACTCTCAAAAATGACAAGAGACAGTTATTGACAATTCCTTTATTTAAATGCTTCTTCTTTCTTCTTTCTTCTATATTCTACCTTCCTTTGGTTTCTTCCTCCATCTTCTTCTTCTTCTGGTTCTTCTGGTGCTTCCTCCGGTGTTCTCGTCCAGCATCTTCCTCCGTGGCATCGGCGTCTTCTTCCCTTCTTCTTCTCAGGCCACTCTGCATCCATGATGGCATGGAGGGAGGTTCCCGCTCTTCTCTTCATCTTCTTCTCTTCATCTTCTTCTCTTCATCTTCTTGTCTTCATCTTCATGGAGAATGCCACAGGGAAGTCCCATCAAGTCACCGTGCGTCAGAGGGGGGTGGGGTCACCGGGTGGCCCTGCCCCCATTATTTAAGAACCGTCAGAAGAGGAGAAGCATCACACAGCGGGAGCCTCCCTCCATGCCATCATGGATGCGGAGCGGCCCGAAAAGAAGATGAAGAGAAGAAGATGAAGAGAAGAAGATGAAGAGGAGAGCGGGAGCCTCCCTCCATGCCATCATGGATGTGGAGCGGCCCACGGAGAAGAAGGGAAGAAGACGCCGACGCTGCGGAGGAAGATGCTGGACGAGAACACTGGAGGAAGAACCAGAAGAACCAGAAGAACCAGAAGAAGAAGAAGATGGAGGAAGAAACCGAAGGAAGATAGAAGAAAGAAGAAAGAAGAAGCATTTAAATAAAGGAATTGTCAAAAACTGTCTCTTGTCATTTAAAAAATTTTTGACAGTTTTTTAGTGAAATGGTAGGGGTACTTTTGTACCCCTTACCATTTCACACAGGGGGAGGGCCAGGATCTGGGGGTTCCCTGTTAAAGGGGGCTTCCAGACCCCCACAACCACCGGCCAGGGTTGTGGGGATGAGGCCCTTGTCCTCATCAACATGGGGACAAGGTGTTTTGAGGAGCTCCCCCAAAGCACCCTCCCAATGTTGAGGGCATGTGGCCTGGTACGGTTCAGGAGGGGGGGCCGCTCTCTCATCCCCTCCTTTTCCTGCGGCCTGCCAGGTTGCGTGCTTAGATAAGGGTCTGTTATGGATTTTTGGGAGGACCCCACGCCATTTTAAAAAAAAAAATTGGCGCGGGGTTCCCCTTAAAATCCATACCAGACCTGAAGGGTCTGGTATAGATTTTGAGGGGGACCCCATGCCATTTTTTTTTTAAATTTTGGCCAGGGTTCCCCTTAATATCCATACCAGACCTGAAGGGCCTGGTATGGAATTTAGGGGGACCCCCCACGTAATTTTTTTTTAAAATTTTGGCACGGGGTTCCCCTTAATATCCATACTAGACCTGAAGGGCCTGGTATGGAATTTAGGGGGACCCCCACGTAATTTTTAAAAAAAAAATGTGGTTTGGGGTTCTCCTATGGGGAGTTCCCATGCCGTTTTTATCAATGAACTTCTATGTGTATTGTCGGACCGGCAATGCATTAATAGCCGCGAGTAGTTTTAAATGACTTTTTTTCCTTTGAAATGTCATTTTGCTGTCAGACTGTTCTAAACACAGGAAACATGCGCCCCTTTACAGGCATACTATAGACACCCCCCAGGTACGAAGTTTAAAGGGATATTACACTTTTATTGTTTCACTTTAAGCATTATTAAAATCACTGCTCCCGAAAAAACGGCTGTTTTTAAAACTTTTTTTGCATTGATCTATGTCCCATGGGGCAGGACCCAGGTCCCCAAACATTTTTTATGACAATAACTTGCATATAAGCCTTTAAAATTAGCACTTTTGATTATTCATGTTCGTGTCCCATAGACTTTAATGGTGTTCGCGTGTTCAAACTAATTTTTTGCCTGTTCGCATATTCTGGTGCGAACCGAACAGGGGGGTGTTTGGCTCATCCCTAATCCATACCAGACCTGAAGGGCCTGGTATGGAATTTAGGGGGACCCCCCATGTCATTTTTTTTTTTTTAATTTTGGCTGGGGTTCCCCTTACTATCCATACCAGACCTGAAGGGCCTGGTATGGAATTTAGGGGGACCCCCACGTCATTTTTTTTTAAATTTTGGTCGGGGTTCCCCTGTGGGGAATTCCCATGCCGTTTTTATCAATGAACTTCTATGTGTATTGTCGGACCGGCAATGCATTAATAGCCGCGAGTAGTTTTAAATGACTTTTTTTCTTTTGAAATGTCATTTTGCTGTCAGACTGTTCTAAACACAGGAAACATGCGCCCTTTTACAGGCATACTATAGACACCCCCCAGGTACGAAATTTAAAGGGATATTACACTTTTATTGTTTCACTTTAAGCATTTTTAAAATCACTGCTCCCGAAAAAACAGCCGTTTTTAAAACTTTTTTTTGCATTGATCCATGTCCCCTGGGGCAGGACCCAGGTCCCCAAACACTTTTTATGACAATAACTTGCATATAAGCCTTTAAAATTAGCACTTTTGATTATTCATGTTCGTGTCCCATAGACTTTAACGGTGTTCGCGTGTTCGAACAAATTTTTTGCCTGTTCGCATGTTCTAGTGCAAACCGAACAGGGGGGTGTTCGGCTCATCCCTAGTTGTTTTATACCTCTGTGTATCTCAAATTGTTATGGTACTATTAAAGTCCATTAGCCTCAACCACAAATTTCTCCAAATTATTGGGGGGATGATGAAGGACTGTATGCAAGAATTTGCTGAAGATAACAGTATCATTAGTAGTAATGAGCATGGGTTTACGAAGGGTCGTTCTTGCCAGACCAATCTGTTAACATTCTACAAGGAAGTGAGCTGCCATCTAGATAGGGGGATGCCTGTAGATGTGGTGTATCTGGATTTTGCAAAAGCATTTGATACAGTTCCCCATAAACGCTTAATCTACAAGCTGAGGTCTGTTGGCATGGACCATAAGGTTTATTCTTCGATAGTAAACTGGTTACAGGGGCGCGTCCAAAGGGTAGTGATAAATAATGTGTACTTAGACTGGTCTGGAGTGGTAAGTGGGGTATGCCAAGGCTCTGCCTTGGAACCAAATCTGTTCAATTTATTCATTATTGATATAGAGGATGGGATACATAGCTCAATTTCAGTTTTTGTGGATGACACAAAAATAAGCAGGGCAATAACTTCACATCAGGATATAGGAATTTTACAGAAAGACCTGAACTGTAGACCTGAAGAACAAAATAATGGAGAGGGCAACTACATAGCAGATGCGGTTTAATGTGGAGAAATGTAAGGTATTGCACTTGGGGGCTAAAAACACAAACGCAAACTGCTCATTAGGGAGAGAACCTCTGGGGGAATTAAGAATGGAGATAGATCTGGGGGTCCTAGTAGAAGACAGACTGAGCAATAGCATGCAAAGTCAAGCTAGAGAAGGGGATGCCACCACTTCAGGCTGGTCAGCTGAAACAAAAGCTTATCCTCTAGATCTGAAGAGCCCCAGGTGCTGGCTAATGCGTATAGCAAATGAAGATGAATGGAAAACTCTGGACAGCCGCACTCCAAAGAAAATTTCTTTTGCCTTTGTTGAGAAATCGGGATCACACTGTACAAGCCACAGCAAAGCGATACAGACAGGAGCTGATGTGTTTCACACTACGGTGAGTGCATACGCAAAGTTAAGATAAGATACTGTCTGTATCGCTTTGCTGTGGCTTGTACAGTGTGATCCCGATTTTTCAATAAAGGCAAAAGAAAATTTTTTTGGAATGCGGCTGTCCAGAGTTTTCCGTTCATCTTCATATGCAATGTCAAGCTGCAGCTACCAAAGCCAGCAGAATATTAGCATGCATAAAAAAGGGGATATACTCCAGAGATAAAACTATAATCCTGCCACTCTATAAAACTCTGCTAAGGCCACATTGGGAGTATTCCATCCAGTTCTCACCAGTCCTCAGAAGGGATATGCTGGAGCTGGAGAGAGTCCAAAGAAGGGCAGCAAAATTATTATGGGGATTGGAGCATCTCAATTATGAGGAATGACTACAGGCACTAAATGTATTCTTGCTAAAAAAGAGACGCATGAGAGGGGATATGATAGCGATTTACAAATACCTTAATGGTGTTCCCAGCATAGGAAAAAAACTATTCAGTCTCAGGGAGTGTAAGAGGACACGGGGCCACACAATGAGATTAGAGGAGAAGAGGTTTAACCTAAAGCTGCGCAGGGGGTTTCTCACTGTCAGGGCGATAAGGAGGTGGAACTCTCTTCCACAATTGGAGGTGTCAGTGGGGAGTATTGATATTTTTAAAAGACTCTTTGACGTGCATCTTAGTGAACACAATATACAGGGATATGGGAAATGATTATCGACACTGACATACGTACACCAACACAGATTGAACTTCATGGACTATTGTTTTTATTCAACCTTACCAACTATGTAACTATATAATGTAGATCCATTATCAACCGTGATGCCCGCCGCACCGCTAAACCTGAAAAAAGAAAAAAAAAGCTATGCCCACTATGAAGGCTAAACATTCTTAAATAGGTAAGAGGCAGAGCCACCTGGCAATGTCACCTGGTGGCACCACCCCATATGACATCACCGATCAAGAAAGCACCCCCCCGCCCATGTTAAGGGCATGTGGCCTGGTATGGCTATGTTTAAAGGAATTTTTCATTTTTATTATTTCACGTTAGGCATCATTAAAATCACTGCTCTTTTAAAAACAATCTTTTTTAAAAACATTTTTTGCATTGATACATGTCCCCCAGGGCAGTACCTGGGCTTCAATACCCTTTTTATGCCCAATAACTTGCATATAAGCCTTTAAAATGGGGTATTTTGATTTTCCAAGTTTGGGTCCCATAGACTTTAAATAGGTTCATGGTTCGGGTTCGAACTTTTTCCATGTTTGGGAGTTCTGAACTGGGAGGTGTTTGGACCAACTCTACACACTGTTAGTGTATCTATGATTCAATTTAAATATGAATAGAAGTTTCAGCAAGCAAAACCAGCATTAGCACCTAGCTTTACCTGCTGCAGTCTGTTATCTTTCCCTATCTACCACATATGTGCTTCAAAACACACTGAACAAAGGCTGCTGGGAACTTTGACTTTTAGAAAACTCACATGATTGACCCTTCTTAGCCCCCTGACCACAGTTCAGTGGACAGAAAGTGCAATGTTGTCTGCTATGGCCATAAATGGGCCGCATTAGCTTACCATATTCTCTAACGGCAAATTACTTGGGCTCAAGTCAACCCAAACCTGAAGCTCCTCCTTACAGACCAGCAGCGCTGACAGTTAATGCTTCTGGTGGTATACCAGCAGCATTGGCAGGAGATGGTAATAGTGACAGGAAAGCAGAGATGGCAGGAGATGGTTATGTTGGCAGGCCAGCAGAGGGAGAATGAAATAGTAATGGTGGATGGTCAGCAGTGGCTGCATGAGATGGTTATAGTAGCAGGCCAGCAGCAGTGACAGGAGATGGTAATGGCAGAAGGCTAGCAGCAGAGGAAGGAGCTGGTAATGGTGGCAGGCCAGCATCAGTAGAAGGAGATGGTAATTATGACAAGACAGAAGCAACGGGAGAAGCTGGTAATCATTGCAGAAGATTGTAGTAGTGGGATGCTAGCAGAAGTGACAGGAGTGGTAACAGTGGCAGGCCAGAGACAATGACAGATGTTACCAGATTCAAAGCAAAAATGTATTATTTATCATGAGTTTTGTAATTAGTGCTGATCCAAGACTGATTCATTTTTATAAAAGTGACTCAGACAACTGTGTCAGGATTTGTTTCTCTGTCACAAAATTACCCCCTGTATTGAATGCCCTCTATAATCTCACACTGGCCTCATAGAAAGCCAAAAGCTCCATTGTGTACTGTACAAGCTCTCACAGAGGTCCAGCCTTGAGACCCAAAAGTCCATAAAGTCTATAGTTCAAAGGTTGTCCGCATCCAGCCCTGGATCTCAGATTTAGTTTAGCTTTAATCTTCATAACTCTGCAGATCTGACAATACAAATACAGCAAGATCTCATTACCAGAACCTTTGGTAGACATAGCAAATACATTCTTTAGCAGCTACCAAAACCTAAAATCTCAGTGCTGGGTAGACTGACCATTCAAAATAAATTTAACATATTTATTTCATAACTTGGATGGCTCAATCAACCTTCTAATACATTGCTGTGGACTTTTAGAGTAACTGTTCATTAACTAAACGTCCTGTACTGTGCAAGAAGAGTTATATGGTGATTATATTCAGTACTTCAAAAGATAAACACTAATAGTTAGACCGTTTTTCAATCAAATAAGCTGTACTTGCGAGCAATGTTCCAAAGCCATTTTACAATTGTCATTAAAATAGAGGCACTCTGTTTCAACTGGATTTTCTTGATTTGATCAAGAGAGATTAAATAAATCAGTGAACAATAATAGGAAGCCATTACCACAACTTTTCTGCTCAAGTGGTTTGGCAGCCTTTATCTGCTTCTTCAAACTTCAACAATTACTGACTTCAAAATTAATTATAGAGTTTAATATTTCAGAGTGCATAATAGTTGGCATCTATCACTAAAAACAGAAATTGTTCAAGAGTATCCATTATATAAATTACTTGTATACAGAATGAAACTGTTCATCTAGCCTATAAAACAACACAAAAAGTCTGTACATATCAACATATTTTAGGATGTTGAATGCGTGTGCTTAGATTGGAAATTCAAAATGATAAAAATATATTGTCCTTTAAATTATTACAGAAATTAGGTTCAGAAATCATTGCTATATCATGTTCCTCATGATCCTTTTGCAAAATTATGAGTATGTTTAGGTATTCCTTTAAGTTACTTAAGAAGATATCAATACAAATGTAAACACAGGAGAAGTGAAGCTACCTAGGTAGCAGGCACAATCTATCCTGCCCCTAGAAGAGATGGCAATGTCTTGGCTAGTTTATTCACACAATCTAACCTAATTGGACTGATATAGGGTTTTACTGCTTTTAATCAAAAAAGCTTTTTATTTATTTTTATTTTTAGCTAAGTAATAGCAGAAACCATAGGAAGAAATGTTTTCCTATCCAGCTGACATTACTTTGACATAGGCCAGGTTAACCTGATTAGAGTAGAACTTCATTTTTAATTGGATGATTGTGAGGAGGTGGGGCGGGGGGGGGGGGGTGGAAAATAAGTCAGTTCAATCAATTTATATAAAATATTAATTCATTTGATTTGATACACAAATTCTAGTAATGCACATTAAAGCTGTATATTGTTTTAGATTAAACCTAAACCAGAGCCACCAGCCTCTTGTAGCCATCTACTGTCTACTCTCTCTTACTCTGGTGTTGACTGCACATCATTGCTCAGGACTTGATAGCAACAGCAGTGGAACATGATTTGTCAGTGTGGCAGTTTCTAATCTTAATTAGGTGGACATTGTGAGAGTTGATACCCCATAACAGGAAGTGGGTTTTGGTCTATTTTAATGGCAATGCATGTTTTATTATATGTTTTTAATTTAATAAAAAGGATTCATTTTTAGTAGGGATGTCCCGAACACCCACCGGTTTAGTTCGCATGGAATTCCCCTTAAAATCTATACCAGACCCAAAGGGCCTGGTATGGATTTGGGGGGGGAACCCATGCAATTTTTTACTTAATTCTGACATAAGGTTCCCTTTAACCACTTAACCACTTCAATACACTGTATTATATACTCTGCGCTGCACTATATACTCTGCGTTGTATTATATATACTACACTGATGCCACTATATACTCTGTACTGTATTATATATACTACACTGACTGCACTATATACTCTGAACTGTATTATATATACAACACTGACTACAATATGTGCTCTGAACTGTATTATATATTCTACACTGACTGACTTCACACTACACTAACTACCCTGCCTAATCTCCATTCATTCCCTATATACGGCCACCATGTGGGCAGCAGTCTTATATTGTGTGGGGTGTGGACCCCTGAGCCATGATTGGCCAAAGGCACCCTGCCTTTAGCCAATCATGGCTCTCACAGAACATTGCACTGTGATTGGCCAAAGCATACAAGTCAGGTGCATGCTTTGGCCAATCAGCAGCTGTCAATGCACTGCAATCTCCCAGTGCATTATGGGGCACTCTGCGGTGGGCGAACGTCCCATGAGCACCCTGTATGTTTGTTTGTTCTACAGTTACGTTCTACTTGAGCATCAGGACCATCCCTATTTTTTAGTAAATTAAATGGAAAATAGTCAGTATGAATATTTCATATTTATTGTTTTCAGCCAGCATGCAGTTAAGTCACACTTTATGTGTTTACGAGGCTAATCTTATTTACTCTTCTAAAAAATCACTTGTTTACTGTGTTCAATGGATCGAACTTAAACTACACACAGAGCTGAATGGTTTCAGTGATCAGCACAGCTCCCTACTTGGATGTTTTTGTCTTTTATTGGTCTAGAATTGAATCACAGGGGATTTATTTATTTGTTTTACACTGACCAATGAAAATAGAAACTATAATGACAAAGTGAAAACAGATCTCTGCAAAGTGATTTAAATGCAGGATGAAACCACCTATTTAAAACTTTTGAACAATCCCATCATCAAATATAAAAAAGAACTTGAAAAAATGGTTCATTTAGGGACTAAAATGGATATATTAAATAAAAAAGAAGCAAAGTATCTTAACCCTGAGTCGTGCAGAATTCCAGTGATCTATACCATCCCCAAAATTCATAAGGACAAAGAAAACCCACAGGGAAGACCCATTGTAAATGGGATAGACTCCTTAACAACAGACAAAAGCTTATCTCAAAGATACAACGCATGTGCTTCAATTATCAGACACTATACCAGTATCAGAGGGAAGAACTCGACTGGCAACTGCCAATGTATCTTCCTTATACACTATAGTTAGTGCAGCACCATCAAGCCTGTGCATCAACTAAATGGCTGTTAAGATAATAAAGTTCATTGATATGTAAACAAAGAAAATATCTAATTAAGTGTATTGAATTCTGCCTCAAATATAATTAATTCTGGCATGACCAATCCTATTACAAGCAAGTTACCAGTATAGCAATGGGTGCAAAATTTGCACCCAGTGTGGTCAATGCCTTTATGGAACAATAGGAAGAGGAAGCAGTTTATAAAGATTCACCGGCAAAATTGACCTTGTACAAAAGCTTTATTGATGACCTTATTATTGTATGGAATGGAAGTAGGGATACATCAGAAAGTTTTCTGTTGAAGCTTAATAACAATGATAAGAACATACCCCTTACATGGAATATTGATGAAAAATCGATCAACTTCTTGGATCTGGACATCAGTCTGTAAGAAAATAAACTGGTCAGCAAGACTCATTTTAAAAACGTGGATACCAACAGCTATTTATATATAGATAGCTGTCATTTTAAACCATGGTTGTACAATATTCCAAAAGTACAGCTCATCAGAATCAAGAGAAACTGCACAAAAGATGAAGACTTCATCACTCAGGCAACACTAATTGGAACCAAATTTAAGGATAAAGAATATGCTCAATCTTTTATAGAGAATCAAATTAATTACATCAGCAAAATTGACAGAACATCAATGCTACAAACATACAATAAAAAGTCATATAAACCAGAAGCCCCATGTCTGATATTGAACTTTAATATTCAACATAAGGAGGTAGAGAGGCTGGTGAAACGCCAATGGCACATCCTGAAAAGTGACAAACATTTAAATAGCATCCTTCCGGACAAACCAAATGTTATCTATAAAAGAGCTCCAACACTGAGAGATATTATTGTAAAAACGTTAGTGAAGCCTCCCCCCAAAGTGGGCTACACATTTTTCACAGGAAAGGGTTTTTATCCCTACAAAAACTGCTATGCTTGCCGATATTTTAAGAAATCTCAGAAGAAAAGGATGGATTTTACAGGCGCTACAACGGGACAAACCTATCCAATTAGCAATTTTATTTGTTGCAACTAGGGATGAGCCAAACACCCCCCAGTTCGGTTCACAGCAGAACATGCAACAAAAATTTAGTGCTAACACTGTTAAAGTTTATAGGACACGAACGTGAAAAATTAAAAGTGTTCATTTTAAAGGCTTATATGCAAGGTATTGCCATAAAAAGTGTTTAGGGATCCGAGTCCTGCCCCAGGGGACATGTATCAATGCAAAAAAAATTCTAAAAACTGACCTTTTTTGGGAGCAGTGATTTTAATAATGCTTAATAATGAAACAATAAAAATGAAATATTCCTTTAAATATCGTGCCTGGGGAGTGTCCTTAGTATGCCTGTAAAGTAGCCCATCTTTCCCATGTTTATAACAGAAAAATACCAAAAAAAAGGTGTGGATGCCCCCCCCCCCAATATCCATCCATACCAGACCCTTTAGGTCTGGTATGGATATTAGGGGGAACCCCGCACCCAAATTTTTAAAAAAATGGCGCAGGTGTCCCCCAGGTTTGCCCTATATACTCCAGGCATATGGCTTGCCCTATATATTCTGCAGAAAATTGGGCTTCAGGTGTTGGTGGTACCAGAACACTGTAAGCCCTCACAGTTACTCTTGTTGGGTGCAGGAACGGGCCCTGCTGTGAAATATTATATCAAGAATTGTAATTACATGCCCCTGTTAAACATGGGCAGAAAAGTTGGGCCTTGGGTGGTGGTGGTGGTGGTGCCACAACACTGTAAGGCCTTACGGTTACTCTTGTTGGGCGCATGAACAGTCCCTGCTATGAAATATTTTATCAAGAATTGTAGTTACATGCCCCTGTTAAACAGGGGCAGAAAAATTGGGCCTTGGGCAGTGGGGGTGGTGCCACAACACTGTAAGCCTTCGCAGATACTCTTGATGGGGGCAGGAATGGGCTCTGTGTTGAAATATTATATCTAGGGATGGGCCGAACACCCCCCGTTAGGTTCGCACCAGAACATGTGAACAGGCAAAAAATTTGTTACGTAACTGGGTGACCCATGAAGTCCCCGTGCGTCAGAGAGGGGCGGGGTCACTGGGTGGCCCTGCCCTCAGTTATATAAGAACTTCAGAAGAAAAGAAGCGTCACACTGCGGGAACCTCCCATGGATGTGGATCGTCTGGAGAACGAAGCAGGGAAGAAGAAGCCGGAGGAAGATGAGGATGAGAAGACCGAAGGAAGAAGCAGAGGATCGGAAGAAGAAGAGGAAGAAGCAGAGGAAGAAGTGGGGGAAAAACAAGATGGAGAAAGAAAAATGAATGAAGACCAGAAGAAGATGGAAGAAGAAGCGGGGAAGGAAGAAAACATTAATAAAGGAATTGTCAAAAACTGTCTCTTGTCTTTTTTAACATTTTTGACACTTTTTTGTGAAATGGTAGGGGTACATTTGTACCCCATTACCAATTCACACGGGGGGGGCAGGATCTGGGGGCCCCATTGTTAAAGGGGGCTTCCAGATTCCGATAAGCCCCCCGCCTGCATACCCCCACAACCATTGGGCAAGGGTTGTGGGGATGAGGCCTGGTATGGTTCAGGAGGGGGGCCACTCTCTCATCCCGCCTCTTTTCCTGCAGCCTGCCAGGTTGCGTGCTTGGATAAGGGTCTGGTATGGATTTTTAGGGGGCCACCACGCCATTTTTCTTTAAATTTTGGCATGGGGTTCCCCTTAAAATCCACACCAGACCTGAAGGTTTTTTTGAGGGGGACCCCCACGACATTTTTTAAAAATTTTGGCACAGGGTTCCCCTTAATATCCATACTAGACATGAAGGGCCTGGTATGGAATTTGGGGGGACCCCCGCGCATTTGTTTTTTTAAATTTTGGTTTGGGGTTCCCCTTAATATTAATACTAGACCCAAAGGGCCTGGTAAGGCACTGTGGGGGAATCCCAGGCCGTTTTTTTCAATGACATTTATAAGTATTGCAGAGACCTGACCATTCATTATAGCAGCCGGCGCTACCGCTAGTACTTTTAAATTACTTTTTTTTCCTTTAGAAATGTCATTTTGCTCTCAGACTGTTGTAAACACAGGAAACATACGCCACTTTACACTACTTCTTTACACTACGCATACTATAGACACCCCCCCCAGGTGCGAAATTCAAAGGAATATTTCACTTTTATTGTTTCACTTTAAGCATTATTAAAATCACTGCTCACAAAAAAAATGGCCATTTTTAAAACTTTTTTTTGCATTGATACATGTCCCCTGGGGCAGGACCCAGGTCCCCAAACACTTTTTATGACAATAGCTTGCATATTAACCTTTAAAATTAGCACTTTTGATTTCTCCCATAGACTTTCAAAGGGTATTCCGCGGCTTTCAAATTTGCCACGAACACCCCAAATTGTTCGCGATTCAGCCTATCCCTAATTATATAAAAAATTGTAATTAAATGCCCCTATTAAACAGGGGCAGAAAAATTGGGCCTTGGGCGGTGGTGGTGGTGTCACAACATTGTAAGCCCTCACAGATATGCCCTGTACACACGATCGGACATTGATCGGACATTCTGACAACAAAATCCATGGATTTTTTCCGACAGATGTTGGCTCAAACTTGTTTTGCATACACACAGTCGCGTCAAAGTTGTCGGAAAATCCAATCGTTCTGAACGCGGTGATGTAAAACATGTACGTCGGAACTATAAACGGGGCAGTAGCCAATAGCTTTCGTCTCTTAATTTATTCTGAGCATGCATGGCACTTTGTGCATTGGAATTGTCCACACACGGTCGGAATTCACGCAAACGGATTTTGTTGTAGGAAAATTTTATAGCCTGCTCTCAAACTTTGTGTGTCGGAAATTCCGATGGAAAAAGTCCGATGGAGCCCACACACGGTCAGAATTTCCGACAACAAGCTCTGATCGCACATATTCCGTTGGAAAGTCCGACCGTGTGTACAGGGCAATACTCTTGTTGGGTGCAGGAACGGGCTCTGCGTTGAAATAATAGATTAAAAAATTGTAATTACCTGCCCCTGTTAAACAGGGGCAGAAAAATTGGGCCTTGGGTGGTGGTGCCCTAAACCAAAAATATTGTTAGCTAGAATCATCAAGATTGAGGAGGAATAGGATAGTCGGCATAGGCAGTCTTCAAGGGATCCCACATCCATAGCAAATTCAATCAGTTACATTAGCATCGGGTTGTCAGGGCTGGGCTCAGCCCTTCCTTCTCTGAGCTGGCCGCTCAGCTGTCATCTAATTGCCAGCTCCTATCTCTCCACAGTTTCTCAGCTGTTGATTATATCCTGGTCATCAGTCCTGCCTACTTAAGCCGTCCAGTTCAGAGGAGCTCTGCCTTCGCCTTGGTCAACATCACAGAAACTATCTCCTGCAATCCTGTTCAAGACTTGCTTTGCTGACATTCCTTCTGGCTCCAGATCCTGCTTGCTGTTCCACTACATTGATCCCTGACTTCTGGCTTGGCTGACTATCCATTCTGGTTACTGAACTTTGGCTATGTTTTGACTACGTTTGTTCTTTTTACTTTTATTATTAAACAAGCGTGATTTCATTTTAGACAGTACTACGTGAATCTATACAAATCCAGGAGGGGAGAAGTGATAAGAGATATGGATCGCTTCTTTAGGGGGATTGAGTTACCAGCTCTTCCACAAAGGGAAAAAATGAGCTAGAAGCCCCCATAACTCTGGAGGGACTGCAAAGCGTAGTGGCTGAGATGGCTAACCAGAAGTCCCTTGGCCCAGATGGTCTTCCCACTGAAATTTATATGCGGTACGGTAAGGTGATGCTTCCAGAGCCATTGACAGTGCTAGGGGAGGTGGCCGCGGGGGGGAGGATACCCTCTTCAATGACGGAAGCTACAATAGTGGTTATCCCAAAAGAAGGGAAAGATCAAATGGATACCTCATCCTATAGGCCAATATCCCTACTGTGTTCAGATGCAAAAATACTGGCAAAAGTGCTGGCCGCTAGGGTGAATAAATATATAGAAAAGCTTTGATCAATTTGGGTTTATTCCCAAAAGATCTACTAACATTAATGTAAGGCGAGTATACCTGAACCTTCAGATCCTGACAATAAATGGGGGTTCACTAGCGGTCGTCTCTTTGGATGCTGCCAAGGCTTTCGATAGCTTGGAGTGGGACTGTTTGTGGTGGGCTCTGGAGGTGTTTGGGTTCGGACCCACTTTTATAGGCTGGGTGAAAGCACTTTATAAGACACAAGCGTTAAAATAAGGATTAATAATACATACTCTGATTCGATCCAGCTGGAGAGGGGAACACGGCAGGGATGTCCCCTGTCACCTCTATTGTTTGCTTTAGCAATAGAACCATTAGCATTTGTGATTAGTTCTGCAAGGGGGATACAGGGGTTTAAAAGAGAGATGGGAGAAGAAAGGATTGCATTATATGCAGATGACATCTGGTTCTTCCTCGAGGGTATAGACGCATCCCTGGCGGGGGTTATGAACATAGTGGAGGAGTTTGGAAGCTCTCAGGTCTGGTAATTAATTGGGAGAAATCGGCCCTGATGCCTGTAGACACAATAGATCTTTTCCCATCCTCGGTCGGGCAACTAAGGGTGGTAGACAAGATTAAATATTTAGGAGTATGGTTAACAAGGGACCCAGGTCAGTATATTGAGGATAAACTTGCTCCCCTTCTGCTTAAATTTCAGTGGAAGTGCAATATCTGGAGACGTCTTCCTCTGTCAGCAGCTGGAAGAATTAACCTCATTAAAATGATATGGATGCCCCAACTCTAGTATCAGCTACATAGTTCTCCAGTTTGGATTGGAATGAGATGGTTCAAAAAAATTGAAACGTTGTTCCGGGAACTAATCTGGAAGAAGGGGCAGGCTCCAATAAAAGAGGGAGGAGCGGCAGTTCCACACCCGCGCAGTTATTTTTTGGCTGCCCAGTTGCAGCATCTCAGGGGATGTAATATACCAGGGGAGAGTAATAAAAATGCATGAATGATGCTACAGGGAGCCTTGCATAGCAGTTTGGTGGAAGCTGTGGAAGCGGACTCCCTACTCACTGGATGCCCCACATTAAAACTAATAACAAAAGTATGGCAGGCGGCCAGGGTAATAATGGGATACAGGGGGTTAACAGAATATACCCCAATTTGGGACAACAAGCAATTTGCAGATTTGATTCCCTTGGGTAAAATAAATGAGTGGGAGGTTTGTGGTATAAGAAAACTTGCGCAACTAGATGATAGGAGTACGTTGATATCATTCGAGGAGTTGAGGGGTGAGTACGGTATCCCAAACCAATCATTCTACCGGTATCTTCAAATTAGACATGCACTGAATGCCCACTTTAAAACACAAAGGGTGGAATGGTGTCAAGTACCTCTTATACAAAAAATAGCTATGACAGGATCCTCCAAAGGCTTAATATCAGAGATATATGAACAGATATGTAGTAAAACCATTAATGGGGAAAGACTGGCTAAAAATAAGAAGGGATGGGAAGAGGACCTGGGAGAAAAAAATAACAGGAGAACAGTGGAGAAGGATATTGGACTTGAGCTCCCAGGTGTCAGTCTCCCCTTCACAGAAAATATTGCAGCTATTTTTGCTACATAGAGTTTACCACACTCGAAAGAAGCTTTTTCGGTACGGATACAGAGCTGACGACAAATGCCCAAGGTGTCAAGGAATAGGGGATTTGATTCATATGATCTGGAGGTGCCCAAAACTATTCAGGTACTGGACAGAGATAATGGAGGATATTAATAGTACCTTTGGGCTTAAGTTAGACCTGAATGGTGCTATATGTCTGTTGGGGAAAATAGAGGAAAATACTGTGCCCAAAAATAGTAAAATTGCAGTAATAAGATGTTTATTCCAAGTTTGAAAGATAATAGCTCAGAACTGGCAATCAGTGAGACCCCCGACATCAGAAGAATGGACTAAAGTGATGGATGCCACAGTATGGAGGGAAAAAGTGGTATTTGTTAGACGGAGGAAACTGGACAAATTCTTAATGATGTGGAAGCCTTGGTTAGATAAAATGGGATGTCACGTTTAAAGGGAATAACTAGGGAGAGGAGATCATATTCAAAGACTAGGAGGATATTATCGGGAAAATAAGGGGGGAGTGGAGAGGATGAAGGAAAGAGTGAGAAGAGAGAAATAAGAATACATAATATATCTGTTATTTAAATAGACACGGTGTATGGAAGGGATAGTTGCACTTTATTAAAAAAGATTAGGGAGAGAGAAGAGGGGAGGGAGGGGTTATAAAAGGATAGAGGGGTCACAAAAGGTTAGAGAACCATAGAGGAGAGGGAGCTGAGGTATTGGTAGTAGTGTGTCTTCTAAATGTACCTTTTTTTTCCCCTTTTAAAGGAAGTAAATATGAACTGGGTATATTAATGTATTGAAGGTTATTTAAGTGTGAATTTATACACGACATTGTAAAGATGTTATAATAGTATGTATACGAGGTGCCTCTCGATCAGCGGTATATGTTTTTGTAAAAATTTATAAAAATAAATGAGTTTAAAAAAACATTTAACTGTATTTCTGTCTCGGCCTGATTTCATGGTTTCTGACACAGGTCCTTGATAGCTGCTGATCCTAGACTGATACATTTTTATGAATATGAGCCTATCAACGGAGTTTGTTGACGGGCGCACTCTTTGATCCGTTACACACCCTCCAGCAGCACTGAATATGCGTTCAGAAAGCATGCTGGATGCAGGACAGGCCAGTAGCTCAATTGCATATTGAGCAAGTTCTGGCCATTGGTCCATCCTCAAGACCCAGTAACCCAGTGGATGCTCTGTTAGAAAGGTGTCCAAGTCTGCTCTTGCCCCTAGATATTCCTGCACCATATAATGCAGATGCTGGCGTTGGTTGCTTGAACCGATCAGGGTCTGCTGATGAAAGAGCATGACTTGCAGAGCATCCAAGTGTGCACGCTCAGGAAACGCATCTACCTCGGATGACATCATTCCCTGCAGCCAGCCGTTCGCTGTGTTCCAAGCCTCGTCTTGAGGCCGCTCTTCCGGAGCCCGTGTTACCATCACTCGGAAGATCCCTGACCATCGCACACAGCACGGATATGCTCCAGGATTCAGGAACATCATCCCAGACTTACTGATACCACACTTGACATTTATTCACTACATGTGAGTTGAAATTATGATGTTTTATTAAATTGTTTTTAAAAAAATGACTGCACCCAGAGGCGCCTCTCCACTTGTGTTTTTTTGCTTGAACCGATCAGACCTTGGCGCTGAGGACTGAAAAAATGTTTAAAGGCATCGGTCAGACGGCCACCTTCTTTACTGCTCTTCCTCTGACTGAACGAAGCCTCAGCAGCAGATTGTCCAGCACCAGGAAATGGTAACCTCCCAGGGTCTGGAAATGCGTTGCACAAACCTTTCATCCTGCGAAGGCAGGATGAGTTCTGCAACCTTACCCTTGTAACATGGATAAGGAAGGGTTGTCATGCAGTAATGATCGCTTTCCTTGATACCAGGAATCATGGGGTCCTTTTGCAGGC
Organism: Aquarana catesbeiana; assembly: GCF_042186555.1. Taxonomy (NCBI): domain Eukaryota; kingdom Metazoa; phylum Chordata; class Amphibia; order Anura; family Ranidae; genus Aquarana; species Aquarana catesbeiana. Next base: position 348,363,246 of record NC_133327.1, on the reverse strand, counting down.
TTTGCAGAATCAGGGAGGCCATGCAGAGCAAGTTTGCAGAGGCATTCAATTCTGAGTCCTCTGGCTCACTAAGGATCACATGATCCATAACTGCCTCCTCCTAGCCACGTACAACTCCTTGGGTTTGTGGGGACTAAAAACCATCCCTTGAATACTGCTGCTGAGTGTTATCCTCTACATCCATGCTGACACAATCCTCCTCCTCCTCCTCTTCTTCTTGTGTGTTTGGCGGGCCCGCAGGAATACTATCTGGATAAAGGGGGCCTTGAGGGGAAAGGAAGTCCTCCTCTTCCTCCCGCTGTTCTGCCTCAAGTGCCCTGTCCATGATTCCAGGAAGCATGTGCTCCAGCAGGAAGACTAGGGGAACAAGGTTTGGAACAAGAGAATCTGGATGCCGCACACTGGATGAAGTTGAAAATTCTTCTTTATTGTAAAAATGGGATCATCAAAAATACAGGACAATCAGGCAGATGGTACAGACACAGCTGACGCGTTTCGCACTCTAGTTTGAGTGCTTACTCATAGCTATGAGTAAGCACTCAAACTAGAGTGCGAAACACGTCAGCTGTGTCTGTACCATCTGCCTGATTGTCCTGTATTTTTGATGATCCCATTTTTACAATAAAGAAGAATTTTCAACTTCATCCAGTGTGCGGCATCCAGATTCTCTTGTTCCAAACCTTGCTTCAATTTGCATTTAGCCAGCACCTGGGACTCCCCTCCTCTGAAGGATCTACTCAACACACACCTGGGAGCAAGTCTACCCGAGCGGTGAACCACCTTCCCAGGAAGACTAGGGGGACAGTGTCACTGATGCATTGTCACTGCTCACCATCCTTGTGGCATCCTCAAATGGTGACTAGGGATGAGCCAAACACCCCCCTGTTCGGTTCGCACCAGAACATGTGAAAAGGCAAAAAATTAATTTGAACATGCGAACACTGTTAAAGTCTATGGGACACAAACATGAATAATCAAAAGTGCTAATTTTAAAGGCTTATATGCAAGTTATTGTCATAAAAAGTGTTTGGGGACCTGGGTCCTGCCCCAGGGGACATGGATCAATGCAAGAAAAAGTTTTAAAAATAGCCATTTTTTCGGGAGCAGTGATTTTAATAATGCTTAAAGTGAAACAATAAAAGTGTAATATCCCTTTAAATTTCGTACCTGGGGGGTGTCTATAGTATGCCTATAAAGGGGCGCATGTTTCCTGTGTTTAGAACAGTCTGACAGCAAAATGACATTTCAAAGGAAAAAAAGTAATTTAAAACTACTCGCGGCTACTAATGCATTGCCGGTCCGACAATACACATAGAAGTTTATTGATAAAAACATCATGGGAATTCCCCACAGGGGAACCCCGAACCAAAATTTTAAAAAAAATGACGTTTGGTCCCCCTAAATTCTATACCAGGCCCTTCAGGTCTGGTATGGATATTAAGGGGAACCCCGGCAAAAATTTAAAAAAAAAATTACGTGGGGGTCCCCCTAAATTCCATACCAGGCCCTTCAGGTCTGGTATGGATTAGAGATGAATATAAAATTCACAAGCTTTGAATATTTTAAAGTTTTTCTCAGTTCTGTTAAGATTACACATTTTTTGATTGTGTGTCTTAAGTTTTTAATTACGTGACTATATACATATATTATGTTTTTTATTTTATTTATTTTATTTGAGTATGTGCAGAAATGTACTTTGTACTGCCATTACATTTAGATTGGGTTCCGTGTACTCCGAATGATATATGAGGGGACACTTCCGGAATCGGCTCTTTCATTAGATGTACGTCATCGCAGGTTGTTTGCTGTTGTTATGGCAACTTACCTCTATAAAGCGCGGGTGCCCACGTAGTCACGCTATCTGCTGAGGAAGTCCCCGCCCACTGGGACGCAATGCATCCAGAACATGACGTCGTGACGTCATCCGCGGCTACTGCGTATGCTCCATCTTATGTATACACACAGCTGTGTTGTGCACTGTTATCATCCTGGCACTTGTGAAGTGCCTGTCATGTAAGTGTAATTTTAATCTTTTATATTAAAGTTTGGCAAACGGAGAGCACTATATTTTGTCCCTTTTATCTTTATGATTCATGATATATCCTGACCCCCTACTATGTGGTACCTGGCGGAGTTCCCTATCACCGGATTGAACCATCACTCTCTATGACCCATATGGGAATGCTTTCATGACCCTCTATAATTTAAGGGTCCTGGTCATCAGGTGAGAGGCCATCCAGTTTTTGGTGAAGGGCACTTCTATCAGTCACACATTACTGGTATGAAATCACATTTGTTTGGTGGAATTCTACAGGAAGTCTGGACATTATCACTGCTTTTAATATCTACTGAAGGACTCTTGCTATATTGTCATCTTCTTTATATCCCTGGACGCTCTCTTCTTTATATCCCTGGACGCTCTCTTCTTTTGGTTTTATTTGTTTAGCGCTGCACCTATTTTATATTTTGACTTGAGGGATTTGATTGTTTGACCCTGGTGTTCAGCTGCTTTTGGTTGTTTTTTTTACATATATGCGCTGATATACCTTTTATTTAAAAATGGATTAGGGATGAGCCGAACACCCCCCTGTTCAGTTCGCACCAGAACAGCGAACAGGCAAAAAATTCGTTCGAACACGTGAACACCGTTAAAGTCTATGGGACACGAACATGAATAATCAAAAGTGCTAATTTTAAATGCTTATATGCAAGTTATTGTCATAAAAAGTGTTTGGGGACCTGGGTCCTGCCCCAGGGGACATGGATCAATGCAAGAAAAAGTTTTAAAAATAGCCATTTTTTCGGGAGCAGTGATTTTAATAATGCTTAAAGTGAAACAATAAAAGTGTAATATCCCTTTAAATTTCGTACCTGGGGGGTGTCTATAGTATGCCTATAAAGGGGCGCATGTTTCCTGTGTTTAGAACAGTCTGACAGCAAAATGACATTTCAAAGGAAAAAAAGTCATTTAAAAATACTCGCGGCTATTAATGCATTGCCGATCCGACAATACACATAGAAGTTCATTGATAAAAATGGCATTGGAATGTAGGGGGAGAAGTGGGACTTTATATGAGGCCTCTGAATATCAGGGGTACCTCCATCCTGGTTTTTGCGCAGCAAAGAAATAAAGGAAGAGTTTGGGACTTTGTGTGAAGCATGCAGCTGGGGAGCAAGAAGACACTTGGGATATTAAACTATAAAATTTATTCCATGATTACAACATATGATAAAAAATGTCAATGGCACAGATAGACATTGCAACCTGTAAACCTTCTAGAGTAAATTACATAATAGATCATAATATATATAAACATAAAATACAATTCATGTAAGACATCCCATATATAAAGGTAAAATGATCACTCACTGTAAACATAATATAGCAGCATAATTGGTTCCAACAACTGGATGTGTATCCATAATTGTTGCGTCTATAGCTCGACGCGTTTTGTGACTATTTGGTCACTCTTCAGGAGCAGATGCTGTAGGGATGTCTAAAAAATTGAAATTGAAAGGTGAGCAATAATTGTGTTGATCATACCAAAAGAAGGAGACGGGGAAATAATACATATTCACCCATACTTATAGGTTATGCATGGGTGTGGGGTGCCGCAGTGGATGCCTAGGCAAAGCTGCGGACAAATTGTCTCCCCCGGGAGCAGAGGCGGAAAAACAGTGGATGGACAGCGGGAAACCCTGAAGGATGCGGTGACTGGGGAGGTGAACCCCACCAAAATCCAAGTGTGTGCATGGTTCATAAGATTATCTGTGAATAAATGTGAAAATGTGAAAATGTGTGTAAAAAATGTGAAGGTTTTGTGATACTGATGATAATTAACTAGTGAAGCAAAGGTTCCAATCTATGTAAGTATAGGTGACTAGTGTAATAAAACACTATAAAAGAAAAAACAATATTGTAGAAGTGCCTGAGCGTTGAGAGAAAAAAAGTGCAAAAGTAAAGAAGAGAAATGAAAGATGCAAAAAAGAAAAGAAAGAAATCATGAATGATGTAAATTAAAGATTACCTTGTATGTGCATATGCAAGTATGTGTGATGACCAAGTCTGCTACCCAGAGAGCACCGGTCCATACAGAGAATACCCGTTCGGGCACTGGGGAGTATGAGTATACCCCCATAACCACTGTTTGCCACCAACGTCACGCCGGCAAATGTGGGAGAGAGGGAAGGCATCTACCTGAGCGATAACTGCCCGGCGAATGGCGCCAACCACACTCCCTCAATTACAATGCCGGATGTATATCCCAGAGTGCCCGCGCGCCGGCGCAGGCCGGATCAACATCATGCATACCAGAGACCAGGGGCGTGGCGTTGGCGTGCAGGGGAATACCCAAGGCTCCTCCACTAGTATAGGGAGGAGGGGGAGGGGGCCCACATTGCACATCACAACGTCACGTTGGCAGGCATAGAGAAGAGGGGAGGCATTAACCTGAGCGATAACCGCCCAGAAAATGGCGCCAACCGCGCTCACCTGTCCATGACAGCCAAAACCTAAGACTCCGACGCCCTGGCGTCAACCGGATCCGCGCCATGGGACGGGGGGCGTGGCGTCGACGCGCAGTGAAACATCCACCCGATCCCCCCATTCTGGGGAGCATGGAGGGAAAGGGGGGAGCCACGGTGCGCGTCACAGCTCCTGGGGCATGACTAGCCACAGCAGTACCCAGCAGTCCACTGTGCCCACTCACCAAAATACTGCGCCATGGATACATGATTGGGTGCTGCATACATGTGTGTATACAGCATATTAGGACTATACTGCCCTAATGTCTTTACCCATGAATGCACAAAGGGAAAGAGTACAAGTGTAAAAAATTACTGTCCATACATACATGCTTCTATCCCTATTGGTATGTAGGGGGAGAAGTGGGACTTTATATGAGGCCTCTGAATATCAGGGGTACCTCCATCCCGGTTTTTGCGCAGCAAAGAAAAAAAGGAAGAGTTTGTGACTTTGTGTGAAGCATGCAGCTGGGGAGCAAGACACTTGGGATATTAAACTATAAAATTTATTCCATGATTACAACATATGATAAGAAATGTCAATGGCACAGATAGACATTGCAACCTGCAAACCTTCTAGAGTAAATTACATAATAGATCATAATATATATAAACATAAAATACAATTCGTGTAGGACATCCCATATATAAAGGTAAAATGATCACTCACTGTAAACATAATATAGCAGCATAATTGGTTCCAACAACTGGATGTGTATCTATAATTGTTGCGTCTATAGCTCGACGCGTTTCGTGACTATTTGGTCACTCAGGAGCAGACGCTGTAGGGATGGCTAAAAAATTGAAATTTAAAGGTGAGCAATAATTGTGTTGATCATACCAAAAGAAGGAGACGGGGAAATAATACATATTCACCCATACTTACAGGTTATGCATGGGTGTGGGGTGCGGCGGTGGATGCCTAGGCAAAGCTGCGGACAAATTGTCTCCCCAGGGAGCAGAGGCGGAAAAACAGTGGCTGGACGGTGGGAAACCCTGAAGGATGCGGTGTGACTGGGGAGGTGAACCCCACCAAAATCCAAGTGTGTGCATGGTTCATAAGATTATCTGTGAATAAATGTGAAAATGTGAAAATGTGTGTAAAAAATGTGAAGGTTATGTGATACTGATGATAATTAACTAGTGAGGCAAAGGTTCCAATCTATGTAAGTATAAGTGACTAGTGTAATGAAACACTATAAAAGAAAAAACAATATTGTAGAAGTGCCTGAGTGTTGAGAGAAAAAAAGTGCAAAAGTAAAGAAGAGAAGTGAAAGATGCAAAAAAGAAAAGAAAGAAATCATGAATGATGTAAATTAAAGATTATCTTGTATGTGCATATGCAAGTATGTGTGATGACTAGGGATGAGCTAGGGATGAGCATCGGCTGTTCGATCGTTCGTCGAATTGCGAACGATATGGGCCGTTCGCGCCAAATTCGTGTGGCGCGTCACGGCCCATAATTCACTGCGGCATCGCAGTGCATTGCTTGCTGATGATTGGCCAAGCATGCACTATGACCCGCATGCTTGGCCAATCACAGCGCCGCCTTAACAGAGAGCCGTAATTGGCCAAAGCCAAGGAGGCTTTGGCCAATTATGGCTCAGGGGATTTAGTACACGCCCCACACTATATAAGGCCGCCTGCACGGCGGCCCTGTGCAGTGTGTTCCGGTGTGCTGAGAAATAGAGAGAGAGAGAGACAGTGTCATTTCATTTGAGTTAGCTAGATTAGGCAGGACAGTCAGTCAGTTAGCTGCACTTAAAGTGTATTGTCTATATATATATGCATCCCAGGTGTTGCATATATATATATATATATATATATATATATATACACTGTATTCAGTTTAGCTAGATCCGTTCCTGTTATCTTCTAGACTATTTACATTTAGTGCAGTGTGTCCTGCTCACAGTGTTCAGCTAGATCCGTTCCTGTTATCTTCTTACTGACAGGAAAGCTTGTCTTGTTACAGTATTTTGAAGAAAATTACTGGTGTTCTTTTGATCCTATTAGTACCACAGTCAGGCAGCTAGACTATTTACATTTAGTGCAGTGCGTCCTGCTCACAGTGTTCAGCTAGATCCGTTCCTGTTCTCTTCTTACTGACAGGCAGGCTTGTCTTGTTACAGTATATAAAGCTACCTGAAGATAATTACTGGTGTTCTTTTGATCCTATTAGTACCACAGTCAGGCAGCTAGACTATTTACATTTAGTGCAGAGCGTCCTGCTCACAGTGTTCTGCTAAACCTACAAGTTAGTGGGGTGCGTCCTGCTCACAGTGTTCAGCTAGATCCGTTTCTGTTATCTTCTTACTGACAGGCAGGCTTGTCTTGTTACAGTAAATACAGCTACCTGAAGAAAATTGCTTGTGTTCTTTTGATCCTATTAGTACCACAGTCAGGCAGCTAGACTATTTACAGTTAGTGCAGTGCATCCTGCTCAGAGTGTTCTGCTAAACCTACAAGTTAGTGGGGTGCGTCCTGCTCACAGTGTTCAGCTAAACCTACAAGTTAGTGGGGTGCGTCCACCTCACAGTGTTCAGCTAAACCTACAAGCTAGTGGGGTGCGTCCTGCTCACAGTGTTCAGCTAGATCCGTTTCTGTTATCTTCTTACTGACAGGCAGGCTTGTCTTGTTACAGTAAATACAGCTACCTGAAGAAAATTGCTGGTGTTCTTTTGATCCTATTAGTACCACAGTCAGGCAGCTAGACTATTTACAGTTAGTGCAGTGCGTCCTGCTCACAGTGTTCTGCTAAACCTACAAGTTAGTGGGGTGCGTCCTGCTCACAGTGTTCAGCTAAACCTACAAGTTAGTGGGGTGCGTCCACCTCACAGTGTTCAGCTAAACCTACAAGCTAGTGGGGTGCGTCCTGCTCACAGTGTTCAGCTAGATCCGTTTCTGTTATCTTCTTACTGACAGGCAGGCTTGTCTTGTTACAGTAAATACAGCTACCTGAAGAAAATTGCTTGTGTTCTTTTGATCCTATTAGTACCACAGTCAGGCAGCTAGACTATTTACAGTTAGTGCAGTGCATCCTGCTCAGAGTGTTCTGCTAAACCTACAAGTTAGTGGGGTGCGTCCTGCTCACAGTGTTCAGCTAAACCTACAAGTTAGTGGGGTGCGTCCACCTCACAGTGTTCAGCTAAACCTACAAGCTAGTGGGGTGCGTCCTGCTCACAGTGTTCAGCTAGATCCGTTTCTGTTATCTTCTTACTGACAGGCAGGCTTGTCTTGTTACAGTAAATACAGCTACCTGAAGAAAATTGCTGGTGTTCTTTTGATCCTATTAGTACCACAGTCAGGCAGCTAGACTATTTACAGTTAGTGCAGTGCGTCCTGCTCACAGTGTTCTGCTAAACCTACAAGTTAGTGGGGTGCGTCCTGCTCACAGTGTTCAGCTAAACCTACAAGTTAGTGGGGTGCGTCCACCTCACAGTGTTCAGCTAAACCTACAAGCTAGTGGGGTGCGTCCTGCTCACAGTGTTCAGCTAGATCCGTTTCTGTTATCTTCTTACTGACAGGCAGGCTTGTCTTGTTACAGTAAATACAGCTACCTGAAGAAAATTGCTGGTGTTCTTTTGATCCTATTAGTACCACAGTCAGGCAGCTAGACTATTTACAGTTAGTGCAGTGCGTCCTGCTCACAGTGTTCAGCTAAACCTACAAGTTAGTGGGGTGCGTCCACCTCACAGTGTTCAGCTAAAGCTACCTGTAGAAGGTTGGTGGTGTTCTCATACTACAGGCAGGCAGTTGATTTTGCTAGCTGCAGTATCAGTACATATATATATATATATATCCCAGCTTAGTGCAGCTACAGGCCATTAGTATGTCTGGAAGGCCAAGAAGGAGAGGCAGACAGTCACAAGCCAATAAGAGAGGGCAAGCAGGCTCTGTGTCTAGTGCTGGTCGTGGAGACGGTGCATCCTCATCAGCACGTGGCCGTGGGACACGCTTGGCCTTTTTTTCGGCAGCTGGCCATGTTGAGCCGCAACATGCGGAAGACTTGGTCGAGTGGATGACCAAGCCGTCCTCATCCTCCTCATCCTCTCTCACCCATGCCCAGGGTACTTTGTCTGGCAAAGCAGCGGCCTCTTCCCTCGGCTCAATGTCATCAGTGACTCCTTCCCTAGCCCCACCATGTCCTCCTGAGGAGTCCCTCGAACTGTTTGACCACAGTGTTGGGTACATGCTCCAGGAGGATGCCCAGCGTTTGGAAGGCTCTGATGACGATACTGAGCTCGATGAAGGCAGTAACATGAGCACGGACAGAGGGGGTGCCCAAGAAGGACAGCAATCTGGCAGTCATGCTCCCCCTGCTGCAGCATACTGCCAGGTTTGCTCCAGTGATGAGGAGGGAGGGGATGATGAGGTCACTGACTCAACGTGGGTGCCTGATAGGAGAGAGGAGGAGGAGGAGGAGGCGGCACATCACCAACGAGGCAGGATGCCCTCCAGGGGCCAGCCTAAGGGCAGCACATTGACTGCATCACACCCCAAAGCTCCACATGTGCAGGGCGCTGCAGTCTCTGCGCGTTATTCAAAAAGTTCTTTGGTGTGGGCCTTTTTTGAGACGAGTGCATCAGATCGCACCGCTGCTATTTGCAACATATGTCTCAAGCGTATCTCGCGTGGCCAAAACATCTCCCGCTTGGGTACCACATGCTTGACCAGACATATGTTGACCTGCCATGCAGTTCGTTGGCAAGCGTACCTAAAAGACCCACACCAAAGAACAAAGAGGACCTCTCCTTGCTCCTCATCAGCTGAGATTTCCAACCCCACTAGACCTTCAGTCCTCTCTGAGACCTGCACTGAGAGGAATGAAGGTGTAGAATTAGGTGTGTCACAGCCAAGTACTTGTGGGCAATCTGATTTTGGTACACCGACGTCAGATTGTACCAGGCAAATTTCCCTGCCCCAGCTGCTGCACCGCCGAAAGAAGTTTGCTCCCAGCCATCCACATGCCCAGCGGTTGAATGCTAGCTTGGCAAAATTGCTAGCACTTCAACTGCTGCCTTTTCAGTTGGTAGACTCTGCCCCCTTCCGTGAGTTTGTGGAATGTGCGGTTCCTCAGTGGCAGGTACCCAAACGCCACTTTTTCTCACGGAAGGCGATTCCGGCTCTCTACCAGCATGTGGAAGGCAATGTCCATGCCTCGCTGGACAGGGCGGTCAGCGGTAAGGTGCATATTACCGCTGACTCATGGTCCAGCAGGCATGGACAGGGACGTTACCTAAGTTTCACGGCGCATTGGGTGACTCTGCTGGCAGCTGGGAAGGATGCAGGACAAGGTGCAGTAGTGTTGGAGGTTGTTCCGCCACCACGCCTCCAAAATGCTAATGATTGTGACACACCTCTCTCCTCCACCCCTCCTCTTCTTCTTCCTCCATGGCCTCTTCCTCGGAACCAGCGGTGCTCCGTAGTCGTTCAAGGGGCTACGCAAGTACGCAGGCCAAAAGATGCCATGCGGTGCTTGAGCTGGTGTGCTTGGGGGACAGGAGCCACACTGGGGCAGAGGTTCTGTCAGCTCTGCAGGGGCAGGTTCAGAGGTGGTTGACGCCACGCCAACTTAAGGCAGGAATGGTGGTTTGCGACAATGGCACCAACCTCCTCTCTGCCCTCTGACAGGGACAAATGACCCATGTGCCCTGTTTGGCTCACGTCCTTAACTTGGGCAGGTACCCGGGCTTACAGGATGTCCTGAGGCAGGCCAGGAAAGTCTGTGTGCATTTCCGCCGGTCATATAAGGCCAGTGCTCGGCTGACGGACCTCCAAAAGGAGTTTAACCTGCCCAAGAACCGCCTAATCTGTGACATGCCCACCAGGTGGAACTCAACGTTGGCCATGCTGCAGCGGCTGCACACGCAGCAGAGGGCCATCAATGAGTACCTGTGCGACTATGGCACCAGGACAGGGTCAGGGGAGCTTGTTTTTTTTTCCCCACGCCAGTGGGCCATGATCAGGGATGCATGCACTGTCCTGTCACCATTTGAAGAGGCCACGAGGATGGTGAGCAGTGACAGTGCATGCATCAGTGACACTGTCCCCCTTGTCCACCTGTTGGAGCACACGCTGCGTGGAATAATGGACAGGGCACTTGAGGCAGAACAGAGGCAGGAAGAGGAGGACTTCCTTAGCTCTCAAGGCCCCCTTTATCCAGACAGTGTTCCTGCGTGCCCGCCGATCACACAGGAAGAGGACGAGGAGGAGGAGGAGGAGGAGGAAGATTGTGTCAGTATGGAGGTGGAGCCTGGCACTCAGCATCAGCAGCAGTCTTTAAGGGATCAGTCCCAAGAAACACATGGACTTGTATGTGGCTGGGAGGAGGTGGCTGCGGACCATATCGTCCTTAGTGACCCAGAGGACTCCGGACCGAATGCCTCAGCAAACCTACGCTGCATGGCCTCCCTGATCCTGCAAAGCCTGCGTAAGGATCCTCGTATTCGTGGTATCAAGGAGAAGGACCAATACTGGCTGGCAACCCTCCTTGATCCACGTTACAAGGGTAAGGTTGCGGACCTTATCTTGCCATCGCAGAGGGAGCAGAGGATGAAACATCTTCGGGAGGCCTTGCAGAAAGGTCTGTGCAACGCGTTCCCAGAGACTGGGAGGTTACAAACTCCTGTTTCTGGACAACGTGTTGCTGAGGCTTCGGTCAGTCAAAGAAGGAGCGGTGGAGAAGGTGGCCGTCTGACCGATGCGTTCAGACAATTTTCTGGTCCGCAGCCCCAAGGTATGATCGGTTCCAGCAACCATCGCCAGCGTCTGTTTTACATGGTGCAGGAATACCTAGGGGCAAGATCAGACTTGGACACCTTTCCCACCGAAAATCCTCTGGGTTACTGGGTCTTGAGGATGGATCACTGGCCAGAGCTTGCACAGTATGCAATTGAGCTACTGGCCTGTCCTGCATCCAGCGTTCTTTCGGAACGCACATTCAGTGCTGCTGGAGGCGTGGTAACCGATCACAGGGTGCGTCTGTCCACTGACTCGGTCGATCGACTGACCTTCATAAAAATGAATCAGTCTTGGATCACCACCAGCTACCAAGCACCTGATGCTGATGTAACCGAATAATTTTTTTTGAAATCTCAGATCCCTTCAAAGACTGCCTATGCTGATGCTGAGTGACTATCCCTGAGTAATTATCCTCTTCCTCCTCAATCATCACGCTGATAGCTTGTAAGAACATTTTTGGTTTTGGGCGCCACCACCAGTGCCTAAGGCACAATTTTTCAGCCCTTGTTTAACAGGGGCGTGTAATTACAATTTTTGATGTAATACTTTGCAGCAGGGCTCGTTCCTGCATTCCAACTAGAGTGTCTGTGAGGGGTTGCAGTGTTGTGGCACCAGCACCAGTGCCTAAGGCCCATTTTTTCTGCCCCTGTTTAACAGGGGCGTGTAATTACAATTTTTGATGCAATACTTTGCAGCAGGGCTCGTTCCTGCGTTCCAACTAGAGTGTCTGTGAGGGGTTGCAGTGTTGTGACACCAGCACCAGTGCCTAAGGCCCATTTTTTCTGCCCCTGTTTAACAGGGGCGTGTAATTACAATTTTTGATGCAATACTTTGCAGCAGGGCTCGTTCCTGCGTTCCAACTAGAGTGTCTGTGAGGGGTTGCAGTGTTGTGGCACCAGCACCAGTGCCTAAGGCCCAATTTTTCAGCCCTTGTTTAACAGCGGCGTGTAAATACAATTTTTGATGCAATACTTTGCAGCAGGGCTCGTTCCTGCGTTCCAACTAGAGTGTCTGTGAGGGGTTGCAGTGTTGTGGCACCAGCACCAGTGCCTAAGGCCTAATTTTTCAGCTCCTGTTCAACAGGGGCATGTAATTACAATTCTTGATCTAATATTTCACAGCAGGGCCCTGTGAGGGCTTACAGTGTTGTGGCCACAGCAACACCTAAGGCCCAAATTTCTGCTGAGTATATAGGGCAGGACCCTACTTTCAAACAACTAACTTACAAACGACTCCTACTTGCAAACGGAAGGAGACAACAGGAAGTGAGATGAAATCTACCCCTAGGAAGGGAAATTCTCTCCTGTAAGAGTTAATATGGGAAAAACATTTCTCCTTTCCACTGATGCTTTCCAATCCATTGGGACAAAAAGTGAGGTGAAATCTTCTGAAGAGGAGGAAAGACAGCAAAACAAATGTCACAGGGGTGATAACCCTTCCCTATGTTTTCCAAAAAGCTTAAAAAAGATTTTTTGGCTGGAGTTAAACACGTTAAAAATGTACCCGTTTAAAATTACAAAGAGATTCTACTTAACAACAAACCTACAGTCCCTGTCTTGTTTGCACCGCCTGTATACTGCTGTTCAGAGTATATAGGGCCTGGTGGCCCCACACCTTTCCTTATTTTAATTTGGGTGTGGGGTTCCCCTTAATATCCATACAAGACCCAAAGGGCCTGGTAATGGACTGGGGGGTACCCATGCCGTTTGTCTCACTGATTTTCATCCATATTGCCAGGACCCGACATTACATTAAACCCGCAAGCAGTTTTAAATGAGATTTTTTCCTTTAAAAATGACATTTGGTGCAGGGACTGTTCTAAACACGGGAAACACGCGTCACTTTACAGGCATACTATAGACACCCCTCAGGTACGATATTTAAAGGAATATTTCACTTTTTTTTTTTTTACTTTAAGCATCATTAAAATCACTGCTCCCGAAAAAACGGCCGTTTTTAAAAGTTTTTTTTTGCATTGATACATGTCCCCTGGGGTAGGACCCGGGTCCCCAAACCCTTTTTAGGACAATAGCATGCAAATTAGTTTTTAAAATGAGCACTTTTGATTTCGAACGTTCGAGTCCCATAGACGTCAATGGGGTTCTAACGTTCGTGCGAACTTTCGGTCCGTTCGCAGGTTCTGGTGCGAACCGAACCGGGGGGTGTTCGGCTCATCCCTAGTGATGACCAAGTCTGCTACCCAGAGAGCACCGGTCCATACAGAGAGTACCTGTTCGTGCAGTGGGGAGTATGAGTATACCCCCATAACCACTGTTTGCCACCAACGTCACGCCGGCAAATGTGGGAGAGAGGTAATGCGTCTACCCGAGCGATAACCGCCCGGCAAATGGCACCAAACACACTCCCTCATCTACAATGCCGGATGTATATCCCAGAGTGCCCATGCGCCGGCGCAGGCCGGATCAACGTCACGCGTACCAGAGACCAGGGGCGTGGCATTGGCGTGCAGGGGAATACCCAAGGCTCCTCCACTAGTATAGGGAGGAGGAGGAGGGGGACCACATTGCGCATCACAACATCACGTTGGCAGGCATGGAGAAGAGAGGAGGCGTCAACCTGAGCGATAACCACCCAGCAAATGGCGCCAACCACGCTCACCTGTCCATGACAGCCAAAACCTATGACTCAGCATTGGAATTCCCTACAGGGGAACCTTGAACCAAAATTTAAAAAAAAAATGATGTGGGGGGTCCCCCTAAATTCCATACCAGGCCCTTCGGGTCTGGTATGGATATTAAGGGGAACCCCGGCCAAAATGTAAAAAAAAATGACGTGGGGGTCCCCCTAAATTCCATACCAGGCCCTTCAGGTCTGGTATGGTTATTAAGGGGAACCTCGGCCAAAATAAAAAAAAAAAATGCCGTAGGGTCCCCCTCAAAATCTATACCAGACCCTTCAGGGCTGGTGAGGATTTTAAGGGGAACCCCGCACCAAAATTAAAAAAAAAATGGCGTGGCGTCCCTCTAAAAATCCATACTAGACCCTTATCCGAGCACGCAACCTGGCAGACCCCAGGAAAAGAGGGGGGATGAGAGCGCGCCCCCCCTCCTGAACTGTACCAGGCCACGTGCCCTCAACATTGGGAGGGTGCTTTGGGGTAGCCCCCCAAAACACCTTGTCCCCATGTTGATGAGGACAAGGGCCTCATCCCCACAACCCTGACCGGTGGTTGTGGGGGTCTGCGGGCAGGGGGCTTATCGGAATCTGGAAGCCCCCTTTAACCAGGGGACCCCCAGATCCCGGCCCTCCCCCCTTTGTGAAATGGTAAGGGGGTACAAGTACCATTTCACTAAAAAACTGTCAAAAATGTTAAAAATGACAAGAGACAGTTTTTGACAATTCCTTTATTTAAATGCTTCTTCTTTCTTCTATGTTCCTTCAGTTTCTTCCTCCATCTTCTTCTTCTTCTGGTTCTCCTGGTTCTTCCTCCGGTGTTCTCGTCCAGCATCTTCCTCCGCAGCGTCGGCGTCTTCTTCCCTTGTTCTCCTCGGGCCGCTCCGCATCCATGATGGCATGGAGGGAGGCTCCCGCTCTTCTCTTCATCTTCTTCTCTTCATCTTCTTGTCTTCATCTTCTTGTCTTCATCTTCTTTTAGGGCCACTCCGCATCCATAATGGCATAGAGGGAGGCTCCCGCTGTGTGATGCTTCTCCTCTTTTGACGGTTCTTAAATAATGGGGGCAGGGCCACCTGGTGACCCCGCCCCCTCTGATGCACGGGGACATGACGGGACTTCCCTGTGGCATTCCCTGTCAAAAGTACCCCTACCATTTCACTAAAAAACTGTCAAGAATGTTAAAAATGACAAGAGACAGTTTTTGACAATTCATTTATTTAAATGCTTCTTCTTTCTTCTATCTTCTATCTTCCTTCATCTTCTTCTTCTGGTTCTTCTGGTTCTTCCTCCGGTGTTCTCGTCCAGCATCTTCCTCCGCGGCATCGGTGTCTTCTTCCCTTCTTCTCCTCGGGCCGCTCCGTATCCATGATAGCATGGAGGGAGGCTCCCGCTCTTCTCTTCATCTTCTTCTCTTCATCTTCTTCTCTTCATCTTTTGGCCCGGGGTTCCCCTTAATATCCATACCAGACCTGAAGGGCCTGGTATGGAATTTAGGGGGACCCCCACGTCATTTTTTTTTTTAATTTTGGCCGGGGTTCTCCTTAATATCCATACCAGACCTGAAGGGCCTGGTATGGAATTTAGGGGGACCCCCCACATCATTTTTTTTTTAATTTTGGTTCGGGGTTCCCCTGTGGGGAATTCCCATGCCGTTTTTATCAATGAACTTTTATGTGTATTGTCGGACCGGCAATTCATTAATAGCCGCGAGTAGTTTCAATGACTTTTTTCCTTTGAAATGTCATTTTGCTGTCAGACTGTTCTAAACACGGGAAACATGCGCCCCTTTACAGACATACTATAGACATCCCCCAGGTACGAAATTTAAAGGGATAATACACTTTTATTGTTTCACTTTAAGCATTATTAAAATCACTGTTCCCGAAAAAACGTCCATTTTTAAAACTTTTTTTGCATTGATCCATGTCCCCTGGGGCAGGACCCAGGCCCCCAAACACTTTTTATGACAATACCATGAATATAAGCCTTTAAAATTAGCACTTTTGATTTCTCCCATAGACTTTTAAAGGGTGTTCCGCGGCATTCGAATTTGCCGCGAACACCCCAAATTGTTCGCTGTTTGTCGAACTTGCAAACAGCCCATGTTCGAGTCGAACATGAGTTCGACTCGAACTCGAAGCTCATCCCTAGTGGCCACACAAAATATTGACACTTTGCCCCCAATTTTAACATTTTCACTTAGGGGTGTATTCACTTTTGTTGCCAGTGGTTTAGACATTAATGGCTGTGTGTTGAGTTATTTTGAGGGGACAGAAAATGTACTCTGTTATACAAGCTGTCCACTCACTACTTTACATAAGTGTAAGTGTCATTTCTTCTGTATTGTCACATGAAAAGATATAATAAAATATTTACAAAAATGTGAGGGGTGTAATCACTTTTGTGAGATACTGTATATACTCTGCATTCAGTGTAGCCTATATCTACAGTGCATTCTGTGGTGTACTATTTCTAATACACTTCAAGTGCTGTACAAAGTATCTAATACAGTGTGTACAGTTTCTACTACACTTCTGGTGGTGTACACAGTATACAATACAGTGCAGCCATTATAGAGTTGCTAATACAGTGCAGGCAGTGTACACAGTATGTAATACAGTGTGTGTAGTTTCTACTACACTTCTGGTGGTGTACACAGTATACAATACAGTGCAGCCATTGTAGAGTTGCTATTACAGTGCAGGCAGTGTACACAGTATGTAATACAGTGCGTGTAGTTTCTACTACACTTCTGGTGGTGTACACAGTATACAATACAGTGCAGCCATTGTAGAGTTGCTAATACAGTGCAGGCAGTGTACACAGTATGTAATACAGTGTGTGTAGTTTCTACTACACTTCTGGTGGTGTACACAGTATACAATACAGTGCAACCATTGTACAGTTGCTAATACAGTGCAGGCGGTGTACACAGTATCTAATACAGTGTACAATTTCTACTACACTTCTGGTGGTGTACACAGTATACAATACAGTGCAACCTTTGTACAGTTGCTAATACAGTGCAGGTGGTGTACACAGTATCTAATACAGTGTGTACAGTTTATACTACACTTCTGGAGGTGTACACAGTATACAATACAGTATAGCCGTTGTACAGTTGCTAATACAGTGCAGGCGGTGTACACAGTATCTAATACAGTGTGTACAGTTTCTACTACACTTCCTATTGGTGTACAAAGTATACAATACAGTGTAGCCATTGTACAGTTGCTAATACAGTGCAGGCGGTGTACACAGTATCTAATACAGTGTGTACAGTTTCTACTACACTTCACAGTATACAATACAGTGCAGCCATTGTAGAGTTGCTAATACAGTGCAGGCAGTGTACACAGTATGTAATACAGTGTGTGTGGTTTCTACTACACTTCTGGTGGTGTACACAGTATACAATACAGTGCAACCATTGTACAGTTGCTAATACAGTGCAGGAGGTGTACACAGTATCTAATACAGTGTAGTGTGGTGTTGCGAAATAAAAAATACATCATATTCGGAAGGCCACTAAGGAAAGGCAGATGCTCACAGGCCTCTAAAAGAGGGCAAGCAGCCTCTGTATCTACAGTCAACAGTGGTGGTCGTGGACATGGTGCATCCTCTGCAGGTGGCCGTGGGGCGCGTTTGTTCTTTTCTTATGCTGCTGGCTATGTTATTGAGCCACAACATGCAGAAGAGTTGGTGGAGTGGATAACAAAGCTGTCCTCATCCTCTTCATCCCCTGTCACCAAGGCTCCGAGTAGTTTGCCTTCCAATGCAGCTGCCAAAGCGGCCTAATCCACTGGCTCCTTGTCTACACATGCACGAAGGAGTCCTCATAATTATTCAACCACAGTATCGGTTATATGCTGCTGGAGGATGTGCAGTGATTTTTTAAGGCTCTGATGCTGGTTCACAGGTTGAGGAAGGGAGTAAACTGAGCCTAGAGAGAGGGGTGCCACAGAAGGACAAGAAACTGTCAGTCAAGTTCCCCCAGCTGCTACATACTGCCAAGTTTGCTCCAGTGACAGGGAGGGAGGTCACTGACTGTACTTGGGTGCCTGAGAGAAGAGTGGAGGAAAGTGAGGAGGAGGAGGCACAACTCCAATGAGGCAGGATGTCCTCTAGGGGGCATCTTAAAAGCAGCTACCCTATTGCATCACACCACAGAGCTCCGCAGGTGCAGGGCGCTGCTGAATCCCCACTGACTTGGCAACAGCCCTTGAGAGACCCACATCAAAGAAAAAGGCAGACTTCTCCTTGCTCCTCATCTGGGATCTCCAACCCTACTATACCTTCAGTCCTCTCAAAAACCTGCACTGAGAGGAATGAAGGTATAGCAATAAGTGTCCCAAGTACTTGCAGCCAATCTGCTAGCAGTACACCACCAATTGATTTTAGCAGCCAAATTTCCCTATCCCAGTTGCTGAACCATAAAAAGAAATTTGGTCCCAGACATCCACATGCTCAACGTCTAAATGCTAGCTTGGCCAAATTGCTAGCACTGCAGCTGCTGCCTTTTCAGCTGGTAGACTTTGCCCCCTTTTGTGAATTTGTGGAATGTGCTGTACTTCAGTGGCAGGTTCCAAAATGCCATTTCTTTTCACAGAAGGCCATTCCGTCTCTCTACCAGCATGTGGAAGGCAATGTTTTGGCCTCATTGGACAGGGCGCTCAGCAGTAAGGTTCATATTACCACTGACTCATGGTCCAGCAGGCATGGGCAGGGACGTTACCGTTCCTTCACAGAGCACTGGGTAACTCTGCTGGCAGTTGGGAAGGATGCAGGACAGGGTTCAGTGTTGTCAGAGCTTGTTCAGCTGCCACGCCTTCAAAATGCTAGTGGTGATTCTGCCACAGCTCTCTCCTCCACCCCGTCCTCTTCTTCTTGCTCTATGGCCTCTTCTGCAGATTTGTTCTCTGAACCAGCAGTGCTCTGTAAGCGTTCAATGGGCTACACAAGCAGTCAGGCTAAAAGATGCCATGCAGTGTGTTAGTTGGTCTGCCTAGGGGCAGGAGCCACACTGGGGCAGAGATTCTGTGAGCTCTGCATGGGAAGGCTCAGGGGTGGTTGACGCCATGCTAGCTTCAGCCAGGAATGGTTGTATGCAACATTGGCACCAACCTTCTCTCCGCACTCTGACAGGGACACTTGACCCATGTTCCATGTTTGGCACACATCCTGAATTTGGTGGGGCAGCGGTTCTTGAGCAGGTACCCCGGCTTACAGGATCTCCTGAGACAGGCCAGAAAAGCTTGTGGTCATTTCCGCCAGTCATACAATGCCAGTGCTTGGCTGGCTGACATTCAAAGGGAATGCATCCTGCACACCAACCACCTCATTTGTCGCATGCCCACCAGGTGGAACTCAACATTGCCAATGCTGCAGCAGCTGCACACACAGCAGAGGGCAATCAATGAGTACCTGTGTGAGTATGGCACCAGGACAGGGTCAGGAGAGCTTTGCCACGCCAGTGGCTACTGATCAAGGATGCACTGTCCTGTCACCATTAGGGATGAGCTTCGAGTTTGAGTCGAACTCATGTTCGACTCGAACATGGGCTGTTCGCAAGTTTGCCGAACAGCGAACAATTTGGGGTGTTCGCGGCAAATTCGAATGCTGCGGAACACCCTTTAAATATCTATGGGAGAAACCAAAAGTGCTAATTTTAAAGGCTTATATTCATGGTATTGTCATAAAAAGTGTTTGGGGACCTGGGTCCTGCCCCAGGGGACATGGATCAATGCAAAAAAAGTTTTAAAAACAGCCGTTTTTTCGGGAGCAGTGATTTTAATAATGCTTAAAGTGAAACAATAAAAGTGTAATATCCCTTTAAATTTCGTACCTGGGGGTGTCTATAGTATGCCTGCAAAGGGGCGCATGTTTCCCATGTTTAGAACAGTCTGACAGCAAAATGACATTTCAAAGGAAAAAAGTAATTTAAAACTACTTGCGGCTATTAATGAATTGCCGGTCCGACAATACACATAAAAGTTCATTGATAAAAACGGCATAGGAATTCCCCACAGGGGAACCCCGAACCAACATTTAAAAAAAAAAAATGACGTGGGGGGTCCCCCTAAATTCCATACCAGGCCCTTCAGGTCCGGTATGGATATTAAGGGGAACCCCAGCCAAAATTTAAAAAAAAAATGGCATAGGGTCCCCCTCAAAATCTATACCAGACCCGAATTTTAAGGGGAACCCCGCACCAAAATAAAAAAAAACGTTGTGGGGTCCCCCAAAAATCCATACCAGACCCTTATCCAAGCACGCAACCTGGCAGGCCACAGGAAAAGAGGGGGGGGATGAGAGAGTGGCCCCCCTCCTGAACTGTACCAGGCCACATGCCCTCAACATTGGGAGGGTGCTTTGGGGTAGCCCCCCAAAACACCTTGTCCCCATGTTGATGAGGACAAGGGCCTCATCCCCACAACCATGTCTGGTGGTTGTGGGGGTCTGCGGGTAGGGGGCTTATCGGAATCTAGAAGCCCCCTTTAACAAGGGGACCCCCAGATCCTGGCCCTCCCCCCTGTGTGAAATGGTAAGGGGGTACAAGTACCATTTCACTAAAAAACTGTCAAAATGTTAAAAATGACAAGAGACAGTTTTTGACAATTCCTTTATTTAAATGCTTCTTCTTTCTTCTTTCTTCTATCTTCCTTCAGTTTCTTCCTCCATCTTCTTCTGGTTCTTCTGGTTCTTCAGGTTCTTTCTCCGGTGTTCTCGTCCAGCATCTTCCTCCGCGGCGTCGGCGTCTTCTTCCCTTGTTCTCCTCGGGCCGCTCCACATCCATGATGGCATGGAGGGAGGCGGCATTTTTTTTTTAATTTTGGCGCGGGGTTCCCCTTAAAATCCACACCAGCCCTGAAGGGTCTGGTATAGATTTTGAGGGGGACCCTACGGCAAAATTTTTTAAAAAATGGCGTGGCGTCCCTCTAAAAGTCCATACCAGACCCTTATCTGAGCATGCAACCTGGCAGACCGCAGGAAAAGAGGGGGGGAGGAGAGAGAGCCCCCCCTGAACCGTACCAGGCCACATGCCCTCAACATTGGGAGGGTGCTTTGGGGTAGCCCCCCAAAACACTTTGTCCCCATGTTGATGAGGACCCCCCACGTCATTTTTTTTTTTATTATTTTCGCCGGGGTTCCCCTTAATATCCATACCAGACCTGAAGGGCCTGGTATGGAATTTAGGGGGACCCCCACGTCATTTTTTTTTTTAATTTTGGTTCGGGGTTCCCCTGTGGGGAATTCCCATGCCGTTTTTATCAATGAACTTCTATGCGTATTGTTGGACCAGCAATGCATTAATAGCCACGAGTAGTTTTAAATGACTTTTTTTTCCTTTGAAATGTCATTTTGCTGTCAGACTGTTCTAAACACAGGAAACATGTGCCCCTTTACAGGCATACTATAGACACCCCCAGGTATGAAATTTAAAGGGAGATTACACTTTTATTGTTTCACTTTAAGCATTATTAAAATCACTGCTCCCGAAAAAACGGCAAATTTTTTGCCTGTACGCATGTTCTGGTGCGAACTGAACAGGGGGGTGTTCGGCTCATCCCTAGTGGCCAACATTATTTTCCAGCACTGCCTTAACCCTCTTGGGCATGGAGTTCACCAGAGCTTCACGGGTTTTCACTGGAGTCCTCTTCCACTCCTCCATGATGACATCACGGAGCTGGTGGATGTTAGAGACCTTGCGCTCCTCCACCTTCTGTTTGAGGATGCCCCACAGATGCTCAATAGGGTTTAGGTCTGGAGACATGCTTTGCCAGTCCATCACCTTTACCCTCAGCTTCTTTAGCAAGGCAGTGGTCATCTTGGAGGTGTGTTTGGGGTTGTTATCATGTTGGAATACTGCCCTGCGGCCTAGTCTCTGAAGGGAGGGGAGCATGCTCTGCTTCAGTATGTCACAGTACATGTTGGCATTCATGGTTCCCTCAATGAACTGTAGCTCCCCAGTGTTGGCTGCACTCATGCAGCCCCAGACTATGACACTCCCAACACCATGCTTGAATGTAGGCAAGACACACTTGTCTTTGTACTGCTCACCTGTTTGCTGCCACACATGCTTGACACCATCTGAACCAAATAAGTTTATCTTAGTTTCATCAGACCACAGAACATGGTTGCAGTAATCCATGTCCTTAGTCTGCCTGTCTTCAGCAAACTGTTTGTAGGCTTTCTTGTGCATCATCTTTAGAAGAGGCTTCCTTTTTGACTGATAGCCATGCAGACCAATTCGATGCAGTGTGCGGCGTATGGTCTGAGCACTGACAGGCTGACCCCTCCACCCCTTCAACCTCTGCAGCAATGCTGGCAGCACTTATATGTCTATTTCCCAAAGACACCCTCTGGATATGATGCTTAGCATGTGCACTCAGGTTATTCGGTCAACCACGAGGAGGCCTGTTCTGAGTGGAACCTGTCCTGTTAAACCCCTGTATGGTCCTGGCCAATGCACGCTGCTCAGTTTCAGCATATTGGCAATCTTCTTATAGCCTAGGCCATCTATATGTAGAGCAACAATTCTTTTTTTCAGATCCTCAGAGAGTTATTTGCCATCAGAAGTCATGTTAAATTTCCAGTGAACAGTATGAGAGAGTGAGAGCGATAACACCAAATTTACCACACCTGCTCCGCATTCACACCTGAGACCTTGTAACACTAACGAGTCACATGACACCCGGGAGGGAAAATGGCTAAATTGGCCCAATTTGGACATTTTCACTTAGGGGTGTACTCACTTTTGGTTTAGACATTAATGGCTGTGTGTTGAGTTATTTTAAGGGGACAGCAAATTTACACTGTTAGACAAGCTGTACACTCACTACTTTACATTGTAGCAAAGTATAATTGTGTTATTACATTAAAAGATATAATAAAATATTTACAAAAATGTGAGGGTTTACTCACTTTTGTGAGATACTGTATATATCCGGGATGGAAGCGTTTGGATAGTTGGATCAGCAGTGTTCCCCTGCTATCTACGCGAGAGGGTCTATGCAGACCCTATATAGGGATGTATTTTTGGAACAGTCGTATACTTTACACATATTGTTATGCTTGTATTTAGTTCCTTTATATTACCATGGATGGCATGTCCTGTACTGGTTGCTGCTATATACATTGACTTTAGTTTTTTGCTATACATTCAACCCCCACAGCTCTGCCACTGTTTTGCGTCAGCGTGGCTCTTGCCGCGGCTTTGTGCTGGGGCTTTCTTCCTCGGCGTGGGAGCTGCGATGCGCTCCTTGGACCCTCCCCCTCCTCCCCTTTGGGAGGTTCGGGCGGTTACCATTCTGCGCATCGGCGCCACGGTCCCTGCGTCATGCGCGGGACGCCGTAACTGACGTCACCGCGCTGACGCTTGGAGCGTCACCTGCGTGACTCACCTCTGTGGAGGAGGACGGTTCTGGCGCCAAACACTGAGTGATTACTCAGCTCAGGTGCGGACGCCGCCCCCTCCTCCCGTCAGGCTCACGCACGTGGCGTTGGCGGCATATACTTATATGTCCCCCAATCTGAGTGGGCTGTTCACATGGCCTGTCTCCGTTTGGGGTTTCAACACACCAGCTGTCCTCCTCCTGCTGTTTGTGCTTGACCTATAGCATCGGGTAAGTCTTTGGATAATGGGCTCATTTTCCCTGTTATACCCCTGCTTTGTTTCACTGCACACCCTGTTTTATACATTAGCCACTATCTATTTTTAACACTCCCTTTCTAACAAACCACACCATGTAGATCTGCACTAGTCACTATTTTAATTGTTTCACCATGACTTCCACAATACTATCTATCAATATCATATATAAAGGTATCTATTACTATTACTTCCATAATATTATCTATTAACATCATATACAAGGGTATCTTTGGATACATTATTTATATATTACTCAATATTACTAATTTCATTACTTCCATAATATTATCTATCAACATCATATACAAGGGTGTCTTTGGGTACATTATCTACACATTGTTCAATATTACTAATTTTATTTCAGATTACAAATATTTACCATCTACAAATTAACATTTTGTTCCCAGATATCCCTTAATTCTGACAAGCTCTCCATCATCATTTCTGTCACATGGACACCACCCCATTATCCGGACACTGCCATTCCATCACCCGTTGCCATTTAGACATATTACGCTGCCTCAGCTCCCGTGCTGGGGTTTGTTGCCTCTGGCTCACTCCGTGCCATTTGCCGTGCATCGCACTCAGTGCCAGGGTTGGTAAGTGTATGTCTCCTGACCAACCATTTTGTGAATAGATCTATTTTACTCCTCTCTATTAAGATGGAGGTTTATTATATGTATATATCTTACAGGTTTGCACTGCATCAGCTCCTGATGAGTGGAGAAAATCATCCACGAAACGCGTCGAGCTACACTTGATGCCTCAACCTTAACTATTTGTACTCTGATGTCATCATTATTTTTAATATTTTTTCCATACCAGGTCCCGGGTACACTACTTCGGGCACCTACTATGACCATTATTATTACCATGTGATTTAAACTCCAGCTACCAGGTTCCGGGCATGCCACTTCTGGCACCTATTATGATTATGATTATTATCATGGCTATGTGATTATAATTCCAGTTACTGTTGTACCATTAGTATTTCAATTACCATCTACCTAGTATGATTTTATATCTACTGTATGTATTTTTCCATACTATATGCTTCATTTTTATGCAAAAACATATATGTGTGTTGATATATGTGAAATCCTTGTATTCTATTTACTATGACTATTAAATTAACATTTTTCAACCCTCCGCATTCCAACCGCTTCATTTAAAGTCCCAACTCTCCTTTTTGTATATACCTGATTCCGGGATGGAGGCAACAAGTGCGCCTCATTTAGAGTCCCAAACTCCCCTCTTTATGCCATATATATCTATCTATATATAGATATATAGATAGATATATCTATATATCTATATATATAGTGTATGCTAAATGCAGAATATATATATACAGTATATATATATTAGACTGACTGTATATATACAGTATATCAGATGCACTGCCACTAACTGAATAGCCTGCTTAAAGGGGTTGTAAACCCTCATGTTTTTTTACCTTAATGCATTCTATGCATTATGTTGAAAAACCTTCTGTGGTGCTGCAGCCCCCTGAGCTCCCATTTTATTTACCTGACCCCGATCTTTCTCTGGCCAGGAGCGAGCACACCAGATCTACTTGTCTCCTGTCCTGATTGGATAGATTGATAGCAGCACAGCCATTGGCTCCCACTGCTGTCAATCAAATCCAATGATGCAACGCCGGGGGGCGGGACAGAGTCCTGAATTCTCTGTAAATGGACACAGATGCGGGACTCGGGAGCATACCCGCATGGGTGTCCATCAAGAAGAACGCTTCTCCAACGTGGGCACTCGATGCAGGAAGGAGCCACCAGTGCCGCTGAGAGACCCCAGAAGATGAGGACCGGGGCCACTCTGTGCAAAACGAACTGCACAGTGGAGGTGAGTATGACATGTTTGGGTTTTTTTTGTTTTTTTAATTGAGGGTTTACAACCCCTTTAATCTAAATCAAGTTATCGCTCTGTCCATTCCAACAACTTTACACACAGTCGCCCTGTAAGCAGCCTTATATAGCGTAGGGCGTGGACTTAGTCCCCCTGAGCCATGATTGGCCAAATGCACCCCGCCTTTGGACAATTATGGCTCTCTCAGCAAAGCGCGCTGTGATTGTCCATATCATGCAGGTCAGGTGCATGCTCTGGCCAATCATCATACAGCAAAGTTCTGCAATCTCGCAGAGCATTAAGGGGCATTCCCTGGCGCTCGAATTTCCCAGATCATTTTAAAACAAATGAACACCAGATGTTTGAGTCGAACTTACGTTCAACTCGAATCGCTGGCTCATCCCTAGTTGCAACACTGAGGGAGTGGTTTATGTTCTTCAATGTAGCTTCAATGTAGCTGTAACTTACAATATGTGGGAACAACAAAAAGGGCCTTAAAGATCAGAATAAAGGAACACAATCAAAATATAGTAAATGGTTTTCCCAAACACAATATATCAAGACACTTTGCATTAGTCCACAACAAAGATCCCACACATCTGCAGTTTTGGGGAATAGAAAAGTACAATAGATTGTGGAGAGGGAGTTATAAGGTGAGAATAATCAGTCAGAAAGCCTCTAAATGCATGCATACATTAAGAACTTTTACACCTGAAGGTTTGAACGTAGAATTCGACCTCAACTGTTTTTTAAGTAATTTTTAATGAATATATTTATTTATATATTATTAACTTGATTTGCCACGTCTTGCACTTTATTTCCAGTGTGTGACAACTCTGAGATTGAGCTAAACATGATTCATGTGCAATAGTAGCTTGAACTAGAAAAGCTACAATTTATGGGGAAATTGTGTGAAGTGTTCTTGCCTCCACCTACAGTAGTCTACAACTGGAGTGGGTGGATTAACTGGGTGGAGTGGCTTGAGTAACTGTTGTGTGGTTGGAGTGGCTGGAATAACTGTGAAAAGTGTTAAAAAGCTTAATATTTTAAAAAGTATAAATAGTAGTAAAAAAAGTTGAAAAAGTCACATCATTAGCTGAAAGAGCTGAACATTTTTTTTCAAAAATGATTTTTTTTTTCAAAAAACTATTTTTTTCTTTTTAAAAAAAATGATTTTTTTTTCAAAAAAAATTTTTTTTTTTCAAAAATTATTTTTTCTTTAATTATTTTTTTTTTTCATGGGGTGGTCATAATATTTTGGCTGATCATGTTGTGCTCATAAATTATTTGGCTGATCATGGGGTGGTCATAATGTTTTGGCTGATCATGTTGTGGTCATAATGGTTTGGCTGATCATGTTGTGGTCATAATGTTTTGGCTGATCATGGAGTGGTCATAATGTTTTAGCTGATCATGGGGTGGTCATAATGTTTTGGCTGATCATGGGGGGTCATAATGATTTGGCTGATCATAGGGGGTCATAATGTTTTGGCTGATCATGGGGTGGTCATAATGTTTTGGCTGATCATGGGGTGGTCATAATGTTTTGGCTGATCATGTTGTGGTCATAATGTTTTGGCTGATCATGGGGTGGTTATAATGTTTTGGCTGATCATGGGGGGTCATAATGTTTTGGCTGATCATGGGGGGTCATAATGTTTTGGCTGATCATGGGGTGGTCATAATGTTTTGGCTGATCATGGGGTGGTCATAATCTTTTGGCTGATCATGGGGTGATCATAATGTTTTGGGTGATCATGGGGTGATCATAATGTTTTGGGTGATCATGGGGTTGTCAGCTTTTGTCACCTCCCACTCTAGTTTTGAACACTTCGCCATTCATTCCCATGGGACCAATTTTGCCGCAAAAACGACGATATTTCGTGAACCATTCGGTGAAACATTCCACAAAGTAATAGCACACTAATCGGGAACAATCCACACGTTTCGGTATATTACTGTCTATGTAGTGTAAAAGCTGTAGGAGGAGTTAGGGTGGTAAATTTGGCTATAATAAGAATAATAATATATATGTGAGACTAGAAAATGCATTTCCTGGAGAAAATGTGTGGGAATGCTGAATAGCATCTCCCTATCTGCTAGCTACCTGTCCCCTGAACACACTGTAAAAAAACATCTCCTCATTATCTGCTAGCTGCCTGAGTGAGAGACAGTGTGAGAGAACCCTTCAAACAAGCCTTAATAAATCCAAAACAGTACATGCTATGGAAACATCAACATCACCATTAGAGACACACGGCCTTTGTGAACGTATCAGTATAAAATTTATGTTGATAAACTTAAACATGTGGGCATAGCAACGATTTAAAAAAGAAGTTGGCTGTGCGTTTCGCTGGGAAATGTGAATAATTTTATACAGGACAGTCAATGGAAGAAAGTATAGAACTCTTGTCATTTGAAAGCTCAACCAGCCAAAAATAAAAAGCGTATCACAAAACTGAGCACATTGCCTGAAACTAGACAAAATTACCTACGTTTTGATGTATATATTGTGTATGACAAGTAGATCTTGTGGGCGTGAGAGCAATTTATAGAGAAGGAACTAAGATCTTTTTTAAGGCTCTGTGCTCTAGGTATGACATCATCCACTCTA
The DNA here is from genome assembly GCF_042186555.1 of Aquarana catesbeiana. Lineage (NCBI taxonomy): Eukaryota > Metazoa > Chordata > Amphibia > Anura > Ranidae > Aquarana > Aquarana catesbeiana. The sequence continues at coordinate 348,335,209 of NC_133327.1, read as the reverse complement.
AGCACCCCAATAGGCACACTGTTTAATCAAAAACATTTCCTGAAATGATCACTAAACTTAAACAACTTTTTCACAAAAACTGAAAAAGATATCAAACTGAAAAGATATAGCCAGATAGCTGAATATTTTGTGAACATTTTAACATTTTTTGTTTGGCGTAGGTGAAAGTATAAAGGAGCTGAAACTTTTGGGAGCGAAAGAAGATTTTAAGGATTTGAAGCATGCTCCCATTGACTTCAATGTTAAAAAAAGTGTTAAAAAGCTTAATATTTTAAAAAGTATAAATAGTAGAAACAAAGTTGAAGAAGTCCCATCATTAGCTGAAAGAGCTGAACATTTTAAAAGTTGAATGGTTTTAATAGCTGAAAGTATGCAGAAGTTACGCAGAGCCAAAAAACGTACGGAATAAAGTTAAATAATAAAATTAAAAACTAGAAAATACATTTCCTGGGGAAAATGCGTGGGAATGCTGAATAGCTGAATTGCTAAAACGGCCCCCAGCAAAACTGTCCCTATCATACTGCCATCAAAACTGCCCCATCAGAATTGCCCCATAAAAATTGTCCCCTTCAAAACTGCCCCATCATATTGCCACCATCAGAATTGCCCCATCAAAACTGCCCCATCATATTGCCACCATCAAAACTGTCCCATCATATTGCCACCATTAAAACTGCCCCCATTATATTGCCATCAAAACTGCCCCATCAGAATTGCCCCATCAAAATTGTCCCCATCAAAACTGCCCCATCATATTGCCACCATCAAAACTGCCCCCATTATATTGCCATCAAAACTGCCCCATCAGATTTGACCCATAAAAAACTGCCCCATCATATTGCCACAATCAAAACTGCCCCATCAGAATTGCCACCATCAAAACTGCCCCATCATATTGCCACCATCAAAACTGCCCCATCAAAACTGCCTCATCAGAATTGCCCCATCAAAACTGCCCCATCAGAATTGCCCTATCAAAACTGCCCCATCATATTGCCACCATCAAAACTGCCCCATCAGAATTGTCCCATCAAAACTGCCCCATCAGAATTGCCCCATCAAAACTGCCCCATCATATTCCTCTATTATAAATCAGTACATGGTGTGTCTGACCCCTCCCCCAGGCTCTGTAATCAGAGCTGAGATGCTCCAGCCACCTCCCCCTGTGTATAACAGAAGCTTTGGTAACCATGGCAACAAAAGCAACACAGTACACTCTATTTAATGGCTAAAATGTCCTGAAATGACCACTAAACAAACAGCTTTTTCACAAAATCTATAAAAGATATCAATCTTAAAAGATATAGCCAGATAGGTGAATATTTTGTGAACATTTTAAAGTTTGTTTGTCATCTGTAGGTGAAAGTATGAAGGAGCTGAAACTTTTGGGAGCGGAAGAAGATTTTAAGGATCTGAAGCATGCTCCCATTGACTTCAATGTTTAAAAAAAGTGTTAAAAAGCTTAATATTTTAAAAATTTTAAATAGTAGAAAAAAAAGTTGAAAAAGTCCCATCATCAGCTGAAAGAGACGAACATTTTAATAGTTGAATGGTTTTAATAGCTAAAAGTATGCAGAAGTTACGCAGAGCCAAAAAACGTACGGAATAAAGTTAAATAATAAAATTAAAAACTAGAAAATGCATTTCCTGGGGAAAATGCGTGGGAATGCTGAATAGCTGAATTGCTAAAACGGCCCCCAGCAAAACTGCCCCCATCATATTGCCATCAAAACTGCCCCATCAGAATTGTCCCATAAAAATTGCCCCATCAAAACTGCCCCATCATATTGCCACCATCAAATCTGCCCCCATCAAAACTGCCCCATAATATTGCTACCTTTAAAACTGCTCCATTAAAATTGTCCCCATCAAAACTGCCCCATCATATTGCCACCATCAAAACTGCCCCATCAGAATTGCCCCATCAAAACTGCCCCATCATATTGCCACCATCAAAACTGCCCCATCAGAATTGCCCCAACAAAACTGCCCCATCAGAATTGCCCCATTAAAACTGCCCCATCATATTGCCACCATCAAAACTGCCCCATCAGAATTACCCCATCAAAACTGCCCCATCAGAATTGCCCTATCAAAACTGCCCCATCATATTGCCACCATCAAAACTGCCCCATCAGAATTGTCCCATCAAAACTGCCCCATCATATTGCCACCATCAAAACTGCCCCATCATAATTGCCCCATCAAAACTGCCCCATCATATTCCTCTATTCCTCTATAAATCAGTACATGGTGTGTCTGTCCCCTCCCCCGGGCTCTGTAATCAGAGGTGAGATGCTCCAGCCACCTCCCCCCGTGTATAACAGAAGCTTTGGTAACCATGGCAACAAAAGCAACACAGTACACTCTGATTAACGGCTAAAATTTCCTGAAATGACCTCTAAACAAAAAGCTTTTTCACAAAAACTGTAAAAGATATCAAACTGAAAAGATATAGCCAGATAGCTGAATATTTTGTGAACATTTTAAAGTTTGTTTGGCGTCTGTAGGTGAAAAGTATAAAGAGCTAAAACTTTTGGGAGCGGAAGAAGATTTTAAGGATCTGAAGCATGCTCCCATTGACTTCAATGTTAAAAAAAGTGATAAAAAGCTTAATGTTTTAAAAAGTATAAATGGTAGAAAAAAAGTTGAAAAAGTCCCATCATCAGCTGAAAGAGATGAATGTTTTAATAGTTGAATGGTTTTAATAGCTAAAAGTATGCAGAAGTTACGCAGAGCCAGAAAACGTATGGAATAATAAACTAGAAAATGCATTTCCTGGGGAAAATGCGTGGGAATGCTGAATAGCTGAATTGCTAAAACGGCCCCCAGCAAAACTGCCCCCATCATATTGCCATCAAAACTGCCCCATCAGAATTGCCCCATCAAAATTGTCCCCATCAAAACTGCCCCATCATATTGCCACCATCAAAACTGCCCTATCAGAATTGCCCCATCAAAACTGCCCCATCATATTGCCCCATCAAAACTGCCCCCATCAAAACTGCCCCATCATATTGCCACCTTTAAAACTGCTCCATTAAAATTGTCCCCATCAAAACTGCCCCACCATATTGCCACCATCAAAACTGCCCCATCAGAATTGCCCCATCAAAACTGCCCCATCAGAATTGCCCTATTAAAACTGCCCCATCATATTGCCACCATCAAAACTGCCCCATCAGAATTGTCCCATCAAAACTGCCCCATCATATTCCTCTATTATAAATCAGTACATGGTGTGTCTGTCCCCTCCCCCGGGCTCTGTAATCAGAGCTGAGATGCTCCAGCCACCTCCCCCCTGTGTATAACAGAAGCTTTGGTAACCATGGCAACAAAAGCAACACAGTACACTCTGATTAATGGCTAAAATTTCCTGAAATGACCTCTAAACAAAAAGCTTTTTCACAAAAACTGTAAAAGATATCAAACTGAAAAGATATAGCCAGATAGCTGAATATTTTGTGAACATTTTAAAGTTTGTTTGGCATCTGTAGGTGAAAGTATGAAGGAGCTGAAACTTTTGGGAGCGGAAGAAGATTTTAAGGATCTGAAGCATGCTCCCATTGACATCAATGTTAAAAAAAGTGATAAAAAGCTTAATATTTTAAAAAGTATAAATGGTAGAAAAAAAGTTGAAAAAGTCCCATCATCAGCTGAAAGAGACGAACATTTTAATAGTTGAATGGTTTTAATAGCTAAAAGTATGCAGAAGTTACGCAGAGCCAAAAACGTACGGAATAAAATTAAATAATAAATAATAATAATAATAAAAATAAATAAAATCAAATAACAATAGTGGGACTGCTAAAGCAGTTCCACTAATAAAAAAACTAGAAAATGCATTTCCTGGGGAAAATGCGTGGGAATGCTGAATAGCTGAATTGCTAAAACGGCCCCCAGCAAAACTGCCCCCATCATATTGCCATCAAAACTGCCCCATCAGAATTGCCCCATAAAAATTGTCCCCTTCAAAACTGCCCCATCATATTGCCACCATCAAAACTGCCCCCATCAAAACTGCCCCATCATATTGCCCCCATCAAAACTGCCCCCATCAAAACTGCCCCATCATTTTGCCACCATCAAAACTGCCCCATCAGAATTGCCCCATCAAAACTGCCCCATCAGAATTGTCCCATCAAAACTGCCCCATCATATTGCCACCATCAAAACTGCCCCATCAAATCTGCCCCATCAAAACTGCCCCAATATATTTCTCTATTATAAATCAGTACATGGTGTGTCTGTCCCCTCCCCCGGGCTCTGTAATCAGAGCTGAGATGCTCCAGCCACCTCCCCCCTGTGTATAACAGAAGCTTTTGTAACCATGGCAACAAACGCAACACAGTACACTCTAATTAATGGCTAAAATTTCCTGAAATGACCTCTAAACAAAAAGCTTTTTCACAAAAACTGTAAAAGATATCAAACTGAAAAGATATAGCCAGATAGCTGAATATTTTGTGAACATTTTAAAGTTTGTTTGGCGTCTGTAGGTGAAAAGTATTAGGAGCTAAAACTTTTGGGAGCGGAAGAAGATTTTAAGGATCTGAAGCATGCTCCCATTGACTTCAATGTTAAAAAAAGTGATAAAAAGCTTAATGTTTTAAAAAGTATAAATGGTAGAAAAAAAGTTGAAAAAGTCCCATCATCAGCTGAAAGAGATGAATGTTTTAATAGTTGAATGGTTTTAATAGCTAAAAGTATGCAGAAGTTACGCAGAGCCAGAAAACGTATGGAATAATAAACTAGAAAATGCATTTCCTGGGGAAAATGCGTGGGAATGCTGAATAGCTGAATTGCTAAAATGGCCCCCAGCAAAACTGCCCCCATCATATTGCCATCAAAACTGCCCCATCAGAATTGCCCCATCAAAATTGTCCCCATCAAAACTGCCCCATCATATTGCCACCATCAAAACTGCCCCATCAGAATTGCCCCATCAATACTGCCCCATCATATTGCCACCATCAAAACTGCCCCCATCAAAACTACCCCATCATATTGCCACCTTTAAAACTGCTCCATTAAAATTGTCCCCATCAAAACTGCCCCACCATATTGCCATCATCAAAACTGCCCCATCAGAATTGCCCCATCAAAACTGCCCCATCAGAATTGCCCCATCAAAACTGCCCCATCATATTGCCACCATCAAAACTGCCCCATCAGAATTGCCCCATCAAAACTGCCCCATCAGAATTGCCCTATTAAAACTGCCCCATCATATTGCCACCATCAAAACTGCCCCATCAGAATTGTCCCATCAAAACTTCCCCATCATATTCCTCTATTATAAATCAGTACATGGTGTGTCTGTCCCCTCCCCTGGGCTCTGTAATCAGAGCTGAGATGCTCCAGCCACCTCCCCCCTGTGTATAACAGAAGCTTTGGTAACCATGGCAACAAAAGCAACAGTACACTCTGATTAATGGCTAAAATTTCCTGAAATGACCTCTAAACAAAAAGCTTTTTCACAAAAACTGTAAAAGATATCAAACTGAAAAGATATAGCCAGATAGCTGAATATTTTGTGAACATTTTAAAGTTTGTTTGGCATCTGTAGGTGAAAGTATGAAGGAGCTGAAACTTTTGGGAGCGGAAGAAGATTTTAAGGATCTGAAGCATGCTCCCATTGACATCAATGTTAAAAAAAGTGATAAAAAGCTTAATATTTTAAAAAGTATAAATGGTAGAAAAAAAGTTGAAAAAGTCCCATCATCAGCTGAAAGAGACGAACATTTTAATAGTTGAATGGTTTTAATAGCTAAAAGTATGCAGAAGTTACGCAGAGCCAAAAACGTACGGAATAAAATTAAATAATAAATAATAATAATAATAAAAATAAATAAAATCAAATAACAATAGTGGGACTGCTAAAGCAGTTCCACTAATAAAAAAACTAGAAAATGCATTTCCTGGGGAAAATGCGTGGGAATGCTGAATAGCTGAATTGCTAAAACGGCCCCCAGCAAAACTGCCCCCATCATATTGCCATCAAAACTGCCCCATCAGAATTGCCCCATAAAAATTGTCCCCTTCAAAACTGCCCCATCATATTGCCACCATCAAAACTGCCCCCATCAAAACTGCCCCATCATATTGCCACCATCAAAACTGCCCCCATCAAAACTGCCCCATCATTTTGCCACCATCAAAACTGCCCCATCAGAATTGCCACATCAAAACTGCCCCATCAGAATTGCCCTATCAAAACTGACCCATCATATTGCCACCATCAAAACTGCCCCATCAAAACTGCCCCATCAAAACTGCCCCATCAAAACTGCCCCATCAAAACTGCCACCATCAAAACTGCCCCATCATATTTCTCTATTATAAATCAGTACATGGTGTGTCTGTCCCCTCCCCCGGGCTCTGTAATCAGAGCTGAGATGCTCCAGCCACCTCCCCCCCTGTGTATAACAGAAGCTTTTGTAACCATGGCAACAAACGCAAAACAGTACACTCTAATTAATGGCTAAAATTTCCTGAAATGACCTCTAAACAAAAAGCTTTTTCACAAAAACTGTAAAAGATATCAAACTGAAAAGATATAGCCAGATAGCTGAATATTTTGTGAACATTTTAAAGTTTGTTTGGTGTCTGTAGGTGAAAGTACGAAGGAGCTGAAACTTTTGGGAGCGGAAGAAGATTTTAAGGATCTGAAGCATGCTCCCATTGACTTCAATGTTAAAAAAAGTGATAAAAAGCTTAATATTTTAAAAAGTATAAATGGTAGAAAAAAAGTTGAAAAAGTCTCATCATCAGCTGAAAGAGATGAACATTTTAATAGTTGAATGGTTTTAATAGCTAAAAGTATGCAGAAGTTACGCAGAGACAGAAAACGTACGGAATAATAAACTAGAAAATGCATTTCCTGGGGAAAATACGTGGGAATGCTGAATAGCTGAATTGCTAGAACGGCCCCGAGCAAAACTGCCCCCATCATATTGCCATCAAAACTGCTCCATCAGAATTGCCCCATAAAAATTGTCCCCATCAAAACTGCCCCATCATATTGCCACCATCAAAACTGCCCCATCAGAATTGCCCCATCAAAACTGCCCCATCAGAATTGCCCTATCAAAACTGCCCCATCATATTGCCACCATCAAAACTGCCCCATCAGAATTGTCCCATCAAAACTGCCCCATCATATTGCCACCATCAAAACTGCCCTATCATAATTGCCCCATCAAAACTGCCTCATCATATTCCACTATTATAAATCAGTACATGGTGTGTCTGTCCCCTCCCCCGGGCTCTGTAATCAGAGCTGAGATGCTCCAGCCACCTCCCCCCTGTGTATAACCTAAGCTTTGGTATCCATGGCAACAAACACAACACAGTACACTCTAATTAATGGCTAAAATTTCCTGAAATGACCTCTAAACAAAAAGCTTTTTCACAAAAACTGTAAAAGATATCAAACTGAAAAGATATAGCCAGATAGCTGAATATTTTGTGAACATTTTAAAGTTTGTTTGGCGTCTGTAGGTGAAAGTATGAAGGAGCTGAAACTTTTGGTAGCGGAAGAAGATTTTAAGGCTCTGAAGCATGCTCCCATTGACTTCAATGTTAAAAAAAGTGATAAAAAGCTTAATATTTTAAAAAGTATAAATGGTAGAAAAAAAGTTGAAAAAGTCCCATCATCAGCTGAAAGAGACGAACATTTTAATAGTTGAATGGTTTTAATAGCTGAAAGTATGGAGAAGTTACACAGAGCCAAACAACGTACGGAATAATAAAGAAATAAAAATAAATAAAATCGAATAACAATAGTGGGACTGCTAAAGCATTCCCACTAATTAATATTAATAATAAATAAAAAAATGAATAACAATAGTGGGACTGCTGAAGCATTCCCACTAATTAAAATAAAAATTAATAATAATAAATAAAAATTAATAACAATAGTGGGACTGCTGAAGCAGTCCCGCTAATAAATAGAAAAACAAATAACATTAGTGGGACTGCTAAAGCATTCCCACTAATTAAAATGAAAATTAATAACAATAAATAGAAATGAATAACAATAGTGGGACTGCTGAAGCAGTCCCACTAATAACAGTAAGTGGTCCTGCTATGCAAGAACACTTAATTATCATACACTATTTTAATTTTTAATTAAATTTTTATGTATGATGTGGAGTATTCTGTTGTTGACCTCCAAGAAAATGGCCTACATATTTAGCAGAAATTGTATGAAATTGACCATATAGTTTTTCCATTTGAATACCTATTATACTACATAACCTCTGTAAAATGGCTGATTAGTTTATTTTCAACATAGGAAAAAAGCTCCGCTGTTTTTTTTGTTTAGGATTCACTATTACACTGCCTAACTGCTTAGAAAATGGCCGCCATCATTAATTCAGAAATCAGCTATAAGAAAATGGCTGCCGAAACACTTCCTGCCCCTAGTGTATAAATACAATCCGTGAATAGCCATTCTGGTTCCCCTGATGAAGTAATGTGTGTCGTAACGCACAGGACATGGCCAGATACAGTTGGGGACCAGAAGCGACGTGAGAAGGCATTTAAATGCTGTGATTTTCCCTTATTGCACTTTTTATGATATTTCGATGTAAGAACCCATTTGTCTTAAAAAAATTACTGTTTGGTTTTAACATACTACACTATGGAGGGCATTTTTATTAATTTGATTTACATGTTAACTGGAGCCTATAGCGATATGGTAAAAGTTTGAAGTCTGACGTCTGAAGCTTGATATTGGATACCGGTGTGACCATATGTGCCTTGAGAAGCTGATAACACATCACCTGTGGTGATACATATATTGTATCCTGTAGCTTGGAGCCTGAAGGCTGGATATTCCCATATCTTTGAGGCTGGTTATACATTGTTTGGAGGTGAGAGTTCTGGGAGCACATAACAGTTATGTGAAAACACTGAATGAATATTATTTATTAGATATATTTTATTTATCAAGATTATTTTTGCACATCATTTGAACTTTATCTTGGTGCATTACCAGTGCACGTATTTTATTGTATGTGACAGTTCATTACTGTGGGAGATCGCTTCATTTATTTACATACTACTATGCGTGTTGTGAACACTAAAGATTTTGCAGCTGGTTATTATCATTGATTTTCACCTTTTTGCACACTTTATTTTTTACATTGATCCAATAGGTAGCACGAAGGGCCTCATAATCACAATTTAGGAGTGTTATTTAAGGGAAGAGTATATTTATGCATTTTTCTTGTAAAAAATTTAAACAATTTTACAGATATTTGTTTTTGGTTTTATGTTCAAATAGGTTTTTATTGTTTTAGTACATTTTAAACATAAAAGACCAAGAACTAGACCAGACACCAAACAAAAGGTGTACTGATCTAATAGAATTGAAATGTGTGAACATCAATATAGTGCATTCCATTCCATACATAAAGATGACTTGAAAGGGTGTCCATGACATGATGAATCTTACATAGTGCTGACATTTGAGTGGCCACACCAATGGCTTGGACACCCCAATGGGATCCTGCTGCATCCAAAAACTGAGGGGGCAGAAGTATCTATATAAGGAGTCAGAACCTAAGCTCAGAGTACTTTCAAGTGTCTTGACTATCTGTAGTATACATACCGATAGCCAAGAGTATAGGATAGGGATAGGAGAGAGAAGAAAGAAGAGAAGTGATGGTAGAGGGGGAACCCCAAAGAGGGGAGAGAGTATTTGGAAAAGAAAGAGATGAAGGATGGGGAGGGGGGGTCAAGGCAACGGGCCTCATACCCTTGCGGGTAGATCAGTGACAGGTAGGCAATAGTGAATAAGGGGGAATTTCAGTCTCTCAAGAAGTACTTACTAATGAGAGTCTGTTCTTCAGTTTATCTGAAGTAGAGTAATGCCTCCAAATACTCCAGATGAATGAAAACTTTGCTTCTTTTTCTGTAGATTTAGCCTGCATTTCCACCATCAACATAATGTCATTTATCTTGGCCACCTACTCAATGAGGGATGGGAGGGGTGGTTTTCCAGTGTCTGGGAATTAAGTGTCTCCCCGCACTGAGGAAAAATTTAAGGAGGTTATGTTTTGGGGATTTAATGGTCCCGGGAAGTATGGAAAGAAGTGCTATGACAGGGGAAGGCGTGAGTGGTTTGTCATATATTTCATGATAGATTTGAAAAAATTGTGTCCAAAATGGACGGATCACATCACATTCCCACCATATATGATTGTACGTACCCGTTGCAGAATTACATCTCCAGCAGACATCGGTGGCCGAAGGGAACATGCTCCTGAGAGTGGTTGGGACCCGATACCATTTTAAAACCAGTTTATAATTTTTTTCCTGAGTATAACTCGAGATGGATGATTTATGGGTAAAGAGAAAAGCCCTACCCCATTCTGCCTCTGTTATGTCCTCCCCGAGCTCCTCCGACCATGCAGTGGTGTATTTAGGAAGGGTGTCATAGGTGCGGTCCAGGATCATCTTGTAGATCAGTGATAGGGTATGACGTGGGGTTTCTGTAGAAGTGCTTAACTGTTCAAACCCAGTCAAAGGTCTGTGGATTAGTTTGGAATCATGAAGTTTCTTGCAAAAGGAGGTCAAGTGTAGACAGGTAAGCCGTGTAACCTTAGAGGTCACAGTGCTGGGGTGAGTTACAAAAGTACCACTCTCAGCATCAACAAATTGTTGTGCTGTGGGCCAAGAGTCTCTAGTGTAGCTGTCCAAAGTGTGTGCTAATCTACCTTCCGGGAGGGCCGGGTTGTCGAATAGGGGTGTGAGGGGGCTCGGTTCAGTGGACAGTGAGTATGTCTCCCTTCTTCGGTACCAGATCGCAAAGGCATCTCTGGTGAGGGGGGATAACAGTGGAAGAGATTTATGAGTCTTGTCGAAGCCCCAGAGGAGTGCCCTGAGGTCGTCCGAGGACAGGTCTTGTTCCACTTAGGTTGAGGCTTTGATCAGAGGGCGGGGGAACCACTCCAGTATTCGGGAGATTACTGCTGAGGTATGGTATAACTCTAAATCTAGTAAGCCCACCCCCCCCTTAGAGGTGGGGGCACATAAAAGCTTATGTTTCAGTCTGGGGTGGCTCCCCCTCCATACAAACCAAATTGCCATAGAGCGAAGGGCATGGAAGAAAGCAGACGGGAGAGCTATCGGGAGTGCTTGGAATAAATATAGTAATTCAGGAAATACATCCATTTTTAATGTGCTCATACGACCAATCCATGACACCGGTAGGTCCTTCCGGTCCTCGGAAAGGGATCGCAGCTTAGTTAGGAGTGGGCTAAAATTTAGGGCATAGATCTCTGATGTATATTTGGGGATGGCTGTGCCTATATATGAAATGGAGCGCGTTTGCCATTGAAATGAGAAATTGGCTTTGAGGGAAGACGGTGTGTTGTGTTAGTGAAAGATTCAGTGCTTCTGTTTTAGAGATGTTTAGCTTGTAGTTACTAAAGTGACCGAACCTGTCAATTTCGGCAAGTATTGATGGGATGCTAATATGGGGTTGGGTCACATAAAGAAGTAGATCATCCGCGTATAGGGAAAGTTTACATTGGGATGAGGGAGTCTGAATGTCGTGTATATTTGGATTTGTCCTGATAGCTTGGGCTAGATACCCTATCAAAAGCCTTCTCCGCATCACAGGAGAGGAGGCAGGTTGGAATATGAGTTAGTTGAGCATATGCTATAAGGTGAATAGTTTTGGTGGTGTTGTCCCTAGCTTCACATCCAGGGACAAAGCCCACCTGGTCTCTATGTATGATCTCGGGTAGGAAGGGTGATAGACGATTAGCAAGAATCTTGGAGAACAGTTTTAAATTAATATTCAATAGGGATATCGGTCTATAGTTAGGGCATAATGAGCGGTCTTTACCCGATTTCGGGATAACTACAATTTGTGCTTGGTGTAGGGTTGTAGAAGGGGCTATCGTCCCATCTATCGCAGAAAATGCCTGGGGAGAACCCATCTGGACCGGAGCTCTTGCCATTTTTGAGGTTTTTTTTTATGGCCTGTATAAAGTCCGTATCAGACAGGGCGGACTGCAAATCTTCCAAATCGGAAGGTGGGATGATGGGGAGGGCAGTTTATTGGATGTACGAAGGGAGGTCTTGCACAGGGATACCTGAGTGGGGTTTGGGTGATGATGCCTGTGAGGGTAGGTTATAAAGGGTTGCATAATATTGGCAGAATTCCTCAGCTATGGCCAAGTAATTCAGTAATTTCCCTTTAGTAGCGGAATTAATAAAAGGGATAGGTTTCCTAAGTTGTTGAGGGTGTAACGTATTTGCTGTGTCTGGCACATTTGTTAGTTTGAGAGTAATGTGCGAATCTCCCTTTGTTCCTTGCCACCAAAGAGCGCCCTGCAAAAATTTGTAGAAGATCTCTCCTGGCGTTAGTCAGGTCTACTTGTGTGGTCGTGTTAGGGTTCTGTTTGTGTGATTCTTCCAATGCAGCAATGGTGGCGAGGAGGCGTACAATGTCCGCCGTACGCTCTTGTTTTAGTCTAGAGCCATGTTGGATAAATTTACCTCTTAATACACATTTAAGCACTTCCCATTTTGTAAGTGGGTTAGTATCGTCATGTGCTTGGTCGGTTACAAAGTGTTTGATAGTCTGTATAATGTCCTGAATACAAACTGAGTCAAATAACAGATTGTCGTTCAGTCTCCAAGAGGTTCTCTTGTTGCACTTTGGGATCTTCCCTAAGCTCAAGTGGATGGGAGCGTGATCAGACCAAAGAGTAAGGCCTATGGAGGTGTCCGATTTGTAATATAGTAATGAGTCAGCTTAGATATATCCGGGAGCAGGGATATTTGAATACCGTTAAAGAAGATTGTTTCTTACGTACGTGCGGCTTGCGTGATGGCATCTTTGATCGCGTAGAAGTGTACTCTGCATATAACGTCCCTGGGGTGTTCCAGGTTTGGATTTTTAGGGCCCAGAGCTCTGTGCAGCCGATCCAACTCCAGGGGGGCTTCTTTATCTTTCTGCATTAGATCGTTGAATATGGCTATGACTGCAGGGGCCAGATCTTTGGTCTCAACGGACTCTGGAAGGCCGCGGATACGTATGTTGGTACGTCTGGTCCTATTTTCCAGGTCATCCTGGTGGTATATTAATTGCTGTATCTGAAGGGTATTTTCATGTAGAATGGTTTCATGAGTTTGCAATGTGGAGACGGTCTCTTCTACATTGTGCTCAACTTCCTCCAGTCTGTTGGTGACATCTCTGCACAGCTCTGCTATTTCCTGCTTGTATGAGCGATCCATTCTCTGCACACAGGCCTCATAGTCATGTCTGTTTGGGAGGGCCTTAATGTATGCCTCCATGTCCCAGCTATTAAATTACCTGTGTGAGTCAGGGGAATGGCAAGCTGATCGGACCGACTCATTTTCTGAGTCTGCTGGGGTTTTAGCATGTTGCCTGGTTCTTGTGTTCAGCGTGGAGCGCTGTGAGGCAGCCCCCTGTGAGGCTGCATGTGAGCCTGAAGAGCGGGTCGGCACCATCTTGGATGGGGGGGGTAGTGATTCGATCCCAAATGGGTAAAAAATCTGTCTATTTCCCCCTCTTTTTGTGGGTCAGGGGTGTGCTGGGTTTCTCCTCCACCCCTCCTCACCATTACAGACCTCTTGTCCGGGTCTGTGAAGCGCTGTGAGCAGTGGAACATCCGGTGTGTGCGGGAGCTCCAGGAAGACATGTCTTCTCACTCCATGTGCAAGGCCACGCCCCCTTGTTTTTGTTTTTACAAGAAAATATTTTATTTCTTTTGATTAGTGTAAAACAACAACCACAAAACATTAATACACTTGTTTAAAAGTACAGTTACTATTTTCTCTTTAGTCATTTATTTAGAAAACATATACACAGCCTTTAAGTTCAGCATCTCATACTATACTCTAGTTTTGGTTCAGAGAGAGGTAAAATAAAATCCTTTGGGATGCTGTAACTAGTTTTGACACTGAGAGAAAAAATCTTTATCTTCTGCCTCCCTCATAATAGTGTCCTTTGTCCCCTCAAGCAGTGTCCTCTGTCCCCTTCACATCACGCCCCACATACATGTGCTAGCTCCTAGCTTCATTCTCCTACCTTACACAGATGTTGAGTAGAGCAGGGAGTGGGAGGCAGCACAGATCAGGACAGAGGGTAGGAGTGGGAGCTGCCAGAGTTAATGTTGCAGTTTAACAAGCTGGTGATTGATTGTTATGACCGTCCTGCATCCTAGCAACCAATCACCTGCTGGTTAATTTGAAATATTAACTGGGGCAGCTTCTGCTCCCATTCTCTATTCAAAACTGTGCTGCCTCCTGCTCTCTGTTCTGATGTGAGTATGAAAGCAGCAGAGGCTGAGGGTAAGGACTGGCAAAGCATGATTGACGGGTTGCAGGCTCCGCTTTAGAGTCTTAAAAAATAACATACCAAACCTCAATGATGTCATAAAGAATTAAAAAGTGACTTCTCCACAGATTTACCTATGTCCTTGAAACCATTTTCCTCTGGATTCCTGTCATTTTCCAGTATAAACAGAGGTCTGTGCTATAAATCATATACCTATATATACACCTATGTTTAGTAGTGTCAGCTGTAGTTTGCTTTTTGTTATTATTATTTTTGAAAGAATATATCAGGAAACATTACACTTTATACAATTGTAGAGATGATAATGGCACAGGTTATACCCCACAGTAAAATCTTAGTGGTATAGAGACGTTTTAGCTTCATTCTGGTCAGTAGTGGTAGTATTGTGAGCCGAGCTAAGGTACTATGTCCATACAAATAGTAGGGGAATCATCGAAGCATGGGTTAGGTGATTCAAGATGTCTTCGGAGTTAAGAATTTTGGTTTTATCTTACTTAGGTGGGAAAGGGGATTGGCTTGGGAGCAGGTATTAGCTATTATGGAAAAAGTGGGAAGAAATGTATTATTATTGTTATTATAATACATTAAAACAAAAAATAATACATCACAGTGTGTACTATTTGTATGTTAGTGTCTGCTTGTATACCCCAGCTCAAGGCTAGGACAGTCTCTAACATTAAAGTTCAATTATGCATGTCAAAGGTTTTTTTCCTGAAAAATATTTGTATTGATTGTATGTTTTCACATTTACCAAAAATCCAATAGCCCTTCTACAATATACAGTAGCATATTCATTGGCAGACAATGCCAGACAATGCAATAACTAGCTTATGGCAGGTGAAAAGCTAAAGCGATCTTTATATAAATTAGCTTTCTCACATAGTAAATAGCTCTGTGAATCTCATGGCAAAAGGAAGGAAATATATTTTGGTATGTTTTGCTAAGAAACAAACCCTCTGCCATTTCAACTCTCTATAAGTCTCTATATTTTTTAACACACAATTGTCTTTCATAACATGTTATCTAATTTTCTGTTATACCCACTGGGGTTGATTGACTAAAGGGGTAGAGTCTGTTGACTTAGCAAACTGAATGCTTACTTTGAAATGTGTATGTGCATAATAAAAAAGTGACCTTACAAAGTCAACAATCTCTAAAATGCCACCATACATGGCTCAGTTTTCTCTTGTTCAGCCTTCTAACAGCGTAGATGGAGGATTCTGCACCCCTTGGCTGCCTGAATACAATTACTGGCGATCAGCAGTGTCTGCATCTGCTAGGCCACTGTTTGGCCAATACATTTCCACCTGACTCAGTCAGTAGTTTTAAATCAATTGTTGTTGAATTGGGTGGTGCTTGCAGGGCCACCCTCAGCCTGTTATATAGAACACATAAAAGGTATACATATCTCTTGCTAGTGGGCAAGACAAAAGTAGTTTGCGTACATTTGCAATTGCATTACTAAATGTGTAGGCAAATCTGTATCTGGTTCATTACCATGTATGTTTGAAAATGTATCAGGAGCATGATATGTCCCAGTACCTCTACTGAAGTAAATATAAACAATACGTTACAAAATGCTTGACAAGAAAAAAAAATATCTTTAAATCTATACTCTTAGTTTCCTTCCCTTATGATAAGAGCACAACTAAATCAAAGCATTTTTTTTCCATTTGGTAAATAAAATTCACTTTTTATTATTTGTTTCTGAACGTGTCTTGAAACAACTTAAACGCATTTGTAGTAGTGTTTTGTGTGTCACTGAGCAGTATGGACTTTTTTTATCCACAGACTAATAAAGTCAGTAATGAATATATGCCATTTATAGTTATCAAACAAATAAAGAAAAAAAACAAGAGTAAAAGATCTGCCAAGCACTTTTCTTGCATCGCCTTCTCAGTCTGCACTCTCCCTGAAGGCCGTACACATTCAAATAAATTATGAATGACAAGTATTTGAACCAAAAAAGAGGGCACCATATTTTATATGCAGTAAATTTAATTCCAGATTGTGTTTCACCTCAGCAGGGTGACATGTTTATTGCCAGTGAAAGATGAAAGCTTCAGGAGTTGAAGACAAGCGTCAGCAGTTCTAGTGGGCACTAGTAAAATGAGGATTTGACAGACTGGTTGTTGAGCCCTTGAAATTAAATGCCAAATCTAATTTTACCCATAAGAGGTCATGTGTACTGTCAAGCTACCCCCATACATACACGCACGCCCACGCAGCACACACTTACACATGCACACACACCTTACTTCCACTTTCAGATATCAATAGGACTTGCATAAACAACTGTAAGTTATAAGCAAAAATGCATGGTTTAAAAACATGTTTTATAAGGTTTAATAAGGTTTTTAAAAACAAGCAAGGGTTTTTAAGGCATTAATAAGTATGAAATATTCCTAAAATGTATAGCATAGCTAAATATTGCAAAAAAGGCGTTTTGAATAGCATTTAAAAATCATAACTAAACTTTTTTCCAAATCAATTAGAGAAGCTCCAGACAACATTTAGTTTGTTATTGGCACTTTTACATTTCGCTTTGAGACAATGTTTTTAGACTAACAGAATTTTTGTTTGTAAGATATATTAAATATAATAACATATAGTATAACATTAAATATAAAATAAAATATAAGAGATATATAATGCATCAATTATGCATTTGTACGACATCTGCTTAATTTAACATTTTATTGGTTAAAAATTATTTGTTTATTCTTTTTATAATACCTTTTCAAAGAACTTTAAAAAAATAAAAATACAGACCACGCGTTTATTTTTTTTTTAATAATCAGTTAGTCAAGTATAATGCTAATCAAATGATTGAGAAGAGCATGCATTTCACTGGTTTTATACAGACATAAAGAGACATCCATTTTCTGTAAAACACAGCTTTTTAAGACAGATACCTGGGAATGATTGTTATCATCAGGGACTCTCAGGACAGCACAAGAATGGCGTGATGATCAATGCCAAGCACTGTTTGATTACTAAGATGCATTTAGAAGACAATCTCCACGACAGTGCATGGACTTTCAGCATAACCAGTTATTTTTATAGACAATCACTGTCAAACAGATTGTTTGACGAGTCAGGTTCCCATCATCATAGTTAATATTCAGAAGCAAACATATTCTGTTTTATTTCCTTTATTACATGACAGGGTATTCAATGAATACATTTTAAATGGCTCAGTCAATTCTATCCTATCTATCTATCTATCTATCTATCTATCTATCTATCTATCTATCTATCTATCTATCTATCTATCTATCTATCTATCTATCTATCTATCTATCTATCGATCTATCGATCTATCGATCTATTGGGCTGATCTACTAAAAGCAAATAGACTGTTCACTTTACTCAGGAATTTTTCCTTTGCTCAGTGAATGTGGTGAATATTCACTTTGCAAAAAATGTAAATATTTTTTGCATGCACAAGTTTGGATGATGGAAGTCAGCAGACCTTCACCTCATTAACTAAAATAAGGGATAATTCCCTTGCAAAGTAAAACTTCCATTGAAAAATGAAAGCCCAATTTCCTTATAGCAAATCCATCTATCTATCTTTGTCATTTCTGTAGAACACTACAGTAGCCTTATTAAATGAGGACAAACGCTTTTAATGGTGTCTTTACATGGTGTCTATTTATAAAAAAAATCACTTTGTGAGTGTCTCAACCATCGTGCAAGAATAATGAATAATGCCCTTAGTGTTTGTAATGACTGGGTGGGGGGCTTCCAGATTCCAATAAGCCTCTGTTCAAAGCCCACTACAACCACTGACTATTGTTGTAGAAAAAAGGCCCTTGTCCTCATTAACATGCAAACAAGGTGCTTTGCCACGGGGTCCTCCCTGACAAGGCAAGCCTCCATGTTGTGGGCATGAGCCCTGACATTGTTCAGGGGAGTAGGGGCAATCAACTCCCTCTTTCCTGGCCACCTGAGCTGCATGCTTGGATAAGGACCTGGTATGGATTTTTGGGGGTGAACTTCACAATATTTTTCTTGTTATTTGCATGAGGTTCCCCCTTAATTTTCAGGGGACGTTGTGCCATTTAAGTTTATTTTTTTATGAGGGTCCCCCTAAAGTCCATACCAGACCTAAATGTCCTGATATGAAATTTTTGTGGACCCCATGGCTATCCATGCTGTTTGTTTACATTCTTCTTTCAGTCAGGGATTCCTAACAACCAGGAGTAACCTGTCAACTAAAATAGATAAATAGACCTCATGGTGCTGGTAAAGTGAAAGATAATAATTTCATATGTTGCTATTTTTTCATCATGAATATCCATTCCAGCATTTTTCTCTTATTATTACCCTTACTCTGGCCAAATTTTTACCTAATTTCTTCACTAAAAACAATCCAATGAAAACTATTTTGTAGATCCATTTTCCAATTTATAAAATCATGAACTATGTAAGCCTATGCTACATATTAGTGATACAATTGATAACATCTGTATACCACAATATGTATATGACACTATTCTGTAGTTTTTACTATCAGCGGTTAAAGCTAATATGTAGGTTTTATTTTTAGTTTGTTCTTTGTTTTGTTTTTTAGAATCAGATAGATAAACATTTGTAATTGCCATCAGGATTTAATTTTTATCTGCAATTACATTTGAGAGATTTTCCTTCACTCCCTATTCATGAGACACGTGTACAAGAAATAGAAAAGTGGGGACAATTATTACAACTAAACAATAAGGCATAGATAGCAATATCAATGTCATGTGGCTTTTGATAGCCTTTCTAGACCATACTTTGACCCGTATGCTTAAAGTGTTACTAAACCCACAACAGTAAAATCAGTCTGTATATGCACTAAAGAATTATTGTTATACTCACTGTGAAACCTAAGGGGTTAATCCTTCTCCGTGTGTAAAAAGGCTGTTTGATCCTGTCTTCTCTGATACTCCCCTTCTTCCACTGTCCCTAATCCATCTCCTGATAAGACAGAGCATTTGGAGTCCCTCTGCACATGCTCAGTTTGGTGTGTATTGCTAGAGAGGTTTTTTTTTTTCTTGGGAGGGTGCATATGATCAGCACAGGGCCAATCAGCACTGTCCAGACTGAATGTCAGGGGTCTTGCAGCCTCATAGGACAGTCAGAGGAGAATGAAAACTCCTCCTACAAGCTTTAACTGGACACTGATAGAAGTCACAAGACTGCTCTGGCTGCTGATGAGAAAAGGTATTTAGCAGTTTATATTTATTAAAAAAAATAGCATTTCCATGTCTTGTGTACTTTGGGAGGCCAGATATAGTGAATGTATGGTACTGGGTTTAGTAACTCTTAAATGGGGCTTTGGCCCCTATTTTCATACGTGGTTTTGTATGAAGGGCCCAGGGCATGTGTGTAATACTCAGGATTTAGATCCCCTATCTTTTCCATCCTGAAGGGCATGAGGCAGGGGTGTTTCCTCTCCCAATTAAAAAAAAAAAAAATCACACACAAAAAAGCAAACAAAGCAACACAAGGTATGCCTTCCTGGTGACAGTGTTTTGCTAACTCACGACAGCCCCACAATTTTGCTTCCAAACCTTGTCCAATCTCTTAAGGATAACTTTCTCTACTGGTGGGTTAAATCCCACCTTCTCTATTTAGAAGTAGGGATGGGCTGAGTCTGAATGTAAGTTCAAAGTGAACATTTACTGGATGGATACTTAGCCAAATCCCAAACTTTTGGGATGTTCAGTGGGATTGCAATATCAAATGTCCCATAAAGCATTGCTAAAATCATCATTGGCCAAAGTTCTGCAACAGACATGGTGCATCATCTGCCATGGAAGTGATGCATCATCTGCCGGCAAGACACATTTAGCATTTTGTTGGGGCCCTGGACATGCTCTATAGCCAGTAAAAAAGGTGGTGTAGTGGTTATCCAAGCCCTCAACATGCTCTTCTTCTCTCACCCAGGCACAGACTAGCTCACAGTCCACCACAGCTGCCAAAGCACCCTAATTTTTACTCCTCATCCACAGCCACTCCTGCCATTGCTCTGTCAATTATCACAGGGGAGCCTGTTGAATTATTTGCGTGCAGCATAGGACATTTTCTACAAGAGAATGTGCAGCAATTAACAGGTTTTTAGGTTGAGAAAAAGAATAATGAAGATAATGAATAAGAGGACCTATAGGGAGGGGACACCAAGCAAAGAGAACCAATTGGCAGTGATGTTATGACAGCATACTGCCAAGCTGAATCCAGCAATGAAAAGGGAGGGGGTAATGATGAGATCTCTGACTGTACCTGGGTATCTGATAGAGAAGAATAGGAAAGGGGAAGAGAGGAAAAACCTCATTGTGGCAAAATGTCATCTGGGGCAGCTAGTGGAGAAGTAGAGGGAGCAGCTGCCCTTTTCCACCAAATTGCAAAGCTCCATTGGTGCAGGGCACTGTTATTCCCTGGTCTGCTCCCCGTAGATCACCTAGGCAGGCCATTTTCATGTATGCAGCAGACTGCATCATCGTTATTTGTAGTCTCGCCGCTCAGCATATCAAGCATCGCAATACCATCAGCCTTTTGGGTACCACATGAAGAAACATTTGACCTCTCACTAGGCAGCTTGTTGGGAAATGCACCATAATGCTGGCTGTCAGGAAAATTGCAGCACTTTTCCTCCCTTTCTACCTCTACCCCAAATATACACAATTCCCTCACAGTAGCCTCCAGCGATAGGGAGGATGTTATGTCAAGGGGTGTCAGGAGTCTACCTCATGTCTCGTCCAGCTAGGAAATTGGTCTGGCTGGCACCACACAGAATAGGGGTAAGTACAGGCTGCAACCTTGCTTTGATTCTGCCAATCCCACCCACCAACTTTAGTATTGAGCTAGCAATCAATGTCCCAATAGCTAGAGTGAAAACATTCCACCTCAGCCTTAAGCAGATGAAACTTGGCAAAAACACCAGCCATTTGGGTACAACATGCTTCACAAGGCATTTAACCTCCAATCACTCAGCCTGTTGGCAAGAGCACCTGAAAACCACACAAAAGGGACGCAATTCTGCTCCTCCTCACTCCTCACCTTTCAGGTCTACCCTCACTGTATCTAATGACTTCTCAGCAGCCTCTACTGATAGGGATGGTGGTATAGCAAAGGGTGTCACAGATCCTTGCAGAACGTCTGCCAGCAGCACACCACCAGCTGTAAAGTATAGCAGGCAAATTTCTCTGGCCCAGCTGCGAAAAAAAATACAGTCACTGCCACCCACATATCTAAATTATAGCTTGTCCAAATAAAGAAAGCTTGCAGGGAAAATCAATTTTTTTTTTTAATATTTATTGAGTTTTACAGAATACAGTAGTATAAAACAGAGTACAGAATAGTTATAAAGCAGGTAACCTGTAAATTCTCTAAGCAAAAAGATAGTCATATACTTAAATATAGGTAAGGGGGGACAGAAATTCACGTTTACCATCTTATCATCATTATTGAGCAAAACAGTGTCTGAGATGCTGAAACTTTACATCTTTGTACCTTCAGGAGTGGAAGCAACATTTGGACACAACTAGCTGGAGATCAGATAAATTGGTCTAGTTAAAACAGCAAAACTAAATGATAATACTGGGTATGAGTAGAAGAAAATAGTGGATGTCAAAGAGCAGCATGGGTTAGCAAACAACTTACGGGGGCTTAAAGGTAGAGGGGTCAGAAGTGTGAGATATTTTGAGTTTGCCAAGGGAGTTGATGAGATCTCTCCTTAGGTACCAATCCATAAAACGGAATGGGTGCATTATATCTTGCATTGTTTGCTGAGTGAATGTGGCTTCCATTAAACTTCTCCACCTCCTGAAAAAGCGTGAGGTAGAACGAAAGTTCAGTATGATGGTGTCTAATCTTTCCAAGTAGAAGGGTGAGGTCATGGCTTTTTTAACCGCTGTTAAATTAGGTGGTGTTGCTGATATCCAGTGAGACATAATAGTTCTGCGGGCAACTAGAAGACATAGATGAGCCCATTGCCGAATATTTGGTAGGTCCATCGCTGATGAAGAGGATGATGGTAGTATACTGAACAGGCATGAGAGACAGTCTTTATTTATCTGTGTTTTATGGATTTTGTTGATGTAGGCTATCACTGCGTTCCAATAAGTAGTGATAATAGTACAGTCCCAAAGTCGGTGAAGCAGTGTGGGGCGAGGTAAGGAACACCAGGGACATTGCGCTTGAGTTGGGTCCGCTTTATTGAAGCGAAACGGGAAGTAGGCCCTGTGGACAATTTTGAATTGCGTTTCCTGCCATGTTTCAGATGTTATACGTTTGCGGATATGTCTGTATCCCTCAAGGATTTTTTCCGGTAACTCGTTGTCACCCAGTAAGTGAGACCACTTTTGAAAAGGTTTGAGGCAATATTTCTGTGCTTGGTGTTGCATGAGGTAGGAATATATGTTGGAGATAGAATAACTATTGCTTTTAAGTAGAGTGTCAATGAAGGACGTTTGAAGGGGATCTGACTCAGACCCACAGCAAGACTTTAAATAATCGATGAGTTGGTGATAAAAAAAGATGTGCGTTGGTGGTAGCAAGAATTCCCGCATCAAGGTTTGAAAAGGTTTAAATTCACCAGGGACCGACTACCAGTGGGGGCGGAACAAATAGTCATAGTTAATAGCTTTAAGTATCTGGGAGTGATGTGTCCCCGGATCCGGCTGAGTATCTTCGGCTGAACCTGGGGCCACTGCTCGCCAGACAGAAAGAAAAATGCAATAGCTGGTGTAGGATCCCCCTATCAGTTATAGGACGAGCAAACCTAATAAAAATGGTGTGGGCTCCACAGCAACTGTAAGTTTTTCATAATTCACCGATATGGGTATAAAAAAAGTGGTTCAAGCGAATCGATACATTAATGAGGGAACTGATATGGAAAAAAAGGCACCTAGGATTAGTTTAGAAACATTGCAATATGAAAAAGACAGAGGAGGGTTGGCAATACCCCATTCTAAACTGTATTTTTTGGCATCACAGCTACAACAAATGGCA
Organism: Aquarana catesbeiana; assembly: GCF_042186555.1. Classification (NCBI taxonomy): domain Eukaryota; kingdom Metazoa; phylum Chordata; class Amphibia; order Anura; family Ranidae; genus Aquarana; species Aquarana catesbeiana. Next base: position 348,311,862 of record NC_133327.1, on the reverse strand, counting down.
GGGTGGGGTCGGAAGGGAAATGAGGACCCTACATGTAGATTGGTGACCATATCGGAACCCACATTAGAGGCGGCCTCTCATCTGGAAATGGATTTACCAAGTATGAAGGGCCTAGAACCCATAAGTATCCTCCTTAAAAGGATATGGGGAGAGATCCGGAAAGCATTAAAAATAACGGGTGTGCTCCCATTCACACCGATATGGCATAATAGAAGATATCCTGAGATCCAGGAATTACAAGGGTTTACACACTGGAAAGAAAAGGGGATTTGGTTTTTCTCACAACTATATGAGGGGGAGGTGCTAAAGACATATGAACAACTATGTAGGGAATTTCACCTGAACCCGAGGGGCTTTTATCAATACCTCCAACTTCGCCATGCGTTACAGGCACAACAAATAACACATTCTCTGACAGTATCAACAGCATCACTTTTGAGTGAGGTTTTAATAGCAGATACAAGGAAAGGGTTGATATCAAAAATATATAGGGAGTTACTGATGTCGGTTCAGGATCATACCTTGTTAAAGTGCCGAAATAAATGGGTAGAAGATATAGGGGAGATAGACGAAAAACAGTGGGAAATGGCGCTTGAGGCTATTCTGGTGGTGTCGCTATCCGCATCCCAAAGGCTGTCACAACTATTTATTTTGCACAGGGCCTATAGAACACCAGTACAGCTATATAAATGGGGAGGAGGAGACTCCCCGTTGTGCCCCAAGTGTAGAGTGCACAAGGGGGACTTCATTCACCTAATTTGGAGGTGCCCAAAGCTGCATAGGTACTGGGATGAGGTCTCCCAGTGCATTTCGAGGCTAGTGCAAGTCCCCCTCCCCCTAAACCCGATTGTATATCTGCTTGGAGCCATAAATGCAAAAATGTTCCCGGGAGGAAAGTATTTTATGTTAACTAGATTGATGTACTTGGCTAGAAACTCATTGCAAGGCACGGCACTGGATGTCCCCAACGGTACCCACAGGGAAGCAATGGATTGCGTATGTCAATTCTTTGCTTCCTAGAGAGCGATTGGCCTGTAGCCGCAGAAGTGATAAGGGTAAATTCGATAAGATATGGCAACCATGGCTGGGGGAGGTGGACCTGGCCCCGCACCAATTGGTAGTGGAAAGGCTTCAGATGTAGTGACATGGGGGGAAGACTAGAGAGGAAAGTGCAGATAGGAACAGCCGAGGGAAAGGAAGAAGAGAAAGGAGGGAGAATGGAAGGGGAGAAGAAAGAAAAGGACAAAAAGATGGCCTGAAGAAGTAATGATTATTTAATTAGACAAGTAAGAATATTGGATATGGGGGAAGCCAGTGGTAAATGAGAGTGTGGCGAATAAAATACTATAGGTCATAGGAGACGTTCCTTGTGGTGGAGGGGGGGAGGGGGGAGAAGGTACAGGGAAGATAAAAGGTTGAGATATGAACCAGTAGTAGAAATATAACACCGCAATGAAAGAGGGTAGGAATAAAAGAATGGGCTTGTATAATTTATATGTATTGTATTATTAAATAATATGTACGAATGTTGTGAATAATGTATGGAATTTCTCAAAAAAATAAAGGATATAAAAAAAAAATTCACCAGGTTTTCGTGGTAGATGGATGTTATGTTCATAAGGCCCCTGAGTTTCCATTGACCAAAAGCTTTATGTAGGGTGGAAGGGAGGAACATAGGGTTACCTTGGATTTTTAGGTGGCGGGAGATGTTAGACGGCAGTTTGAGTAGTTTTCTGACCTCTCTCCAGGCAATCACTGTATCCCTGAAAAGTATACTTGACTTGAGGTGGGGAGGCAAAGTATTAGGATTAGAATGAAGGATGGCTGAAAGGTCATAGGGGGAGACCATAGCGCCTTCAAGTGCAATGTTGGAATATTTAGATCCTCCAGTCAGCCAATCTAGGCCCTGCCTAAGTAAACAGGCTAGGTTATAAAAATGTATATTGGGTAGCCCCGCCCCGCCCCGCCCTCGCCCTTCGGGAGACATAATTTCCCTCCCGGGAACATTTTGCGAGACCATATAAAAGCAATTAAGGCTTTCTGAATTTTTTGAACATCAGAGTGTCTCAATAAGAGAGGTATGGTTTGCATTGGGTAAAGCAGGCGCGCAAATGAAACCATTTTAAAAAGGTGGCATCTCCCAAAAAGCGAGAGGGGGATGGCCCCCCAAGCTTCCAACTCCTTCACAATTTTGGTTATTAAGGGGGGATAATTGAGTAAATATAAAGAAGATGGTTCATGTCCTATACGAATACCCAGGTAAGTGATATGTTGAGTTGCCAGGGCAAGTGGAGATAGATGTCTCCATTTAGTAGATAGGCGTGGGTGTAGTGCTAAAACCTTACTTTTGTCAAAATTAATGCGGAAGCCCGAGCAAAGTCGGAAGGCAGCAAATAGTTGTTTGAGTCTGTCAAAGTCAGATTTGGGGTCGGTAGAGAATAAGAGTATGTCGTCTGCGAACAGGGCGGAGCAGAGAGTTTGGTTGCCTATGGTGATGTCACTGACCCCATTAGATGAGTTGAGTATTCTAGATAAGGGTTCAATCGCTATGTTGAATAACAACGGGGACAGGGGGCAGCCCTGCCTCATTCCCTTTGCTAGGGGGATTGTGTCAGAGACAAAGTCTGGGGTGACAAGACGTGCCATTGGGGAGGTATACATTTGTAATAAAAATCGCATAATTTGACCCGAAAAGCCGAATTGTTCCATTACTCTGAAAAGCCAGGAGAAACTGATGTTATCAAAGGCTTTTTCCGCGTCGAGAGACATGATGGCAACGTCTTGGTCAGGATGAGTTTTAGCATATTCTAAAGACATTAAAATCTTGCGAATGTTCAGGGTAGCTGACCGTCCTGAAACAAAGCCAGATTGGGCTGGGTGTAATAAAGATGGAAGTAGGAGAGCTAATCGTGATGCAACTATTTTGGACAGGATTTTTACATCAACGTTAATTAATGAAATTGGACGATATGATCCTGGTAATAGAGGATCTTTGCCTTTCTTGGAAATTAGTCTGATGTGAGCCTGCGTCCCTGTGGGGAGATAGGGGCCTCCATCCCACATGGCTGCATATACATGTTTCAGGGTGTCAGGGATAAAGTCGTTGGTCAGTTTGAAAAATTCCGCCGTGTAACCGTCGGGCCCTGGGGCTTTGGCAGATGCCATGGATTTAATCGTATGCTGGATGTCATCCGCGGTAATAGGAGCATTGAGTGCCTCTAATTGTGCATTTTGGAGTTTAGCCGTAGGTTGATCAGTTGGATCAGCTCTATATAGATTAGTGTAATACTCTGCAAGTAGTTTACTAATTTCAACAGGCGAGGTAACCAGAGAGGCGGCCGCATTTCTCAGGGTAGAAATATAAGTAGGATGTCTTGGTCCTGAACATAATTTAGCCAGCAGCCTACCCGCTTTGTTACCAAACCTGTGGAAATGAAGATTAGAGTATGATGTTTTGGCTGCTTCATGTTGTTCTGCCCAAAGATCAAAAGTACTTTTAGCCTGTCGGTTCGAAATGTGAGCTCCGTTTGTGGAGATGTATTCTTCCCATGCTTCGTACAGTGTGTGTCGGAAGTCTTCACTGTGTGCCAGGTACGAAGGGAAGCACCAGGTAGGGGAGGGAGATGAAGGTTTAGCCTGAGATATGTGTACAGCAATAGGGCTGTGGTCCGATATTCTGGCGTCATATATGTCTGGGGCACTTATTGTGGAGAATAGAGCAGGGGATGCAATAAAATAATCTATGCAAGAAAAAGTGTTATGTGGGGGCGAAAAAAATGTATATTCTCGATCTGTAGGGTGCATTAAATGCCAAACGTCGACGAATTGCATGGAAGCGATGGATTGCACTAGGAGAGTAGAGTTCGGTACAAGGGGGGTATAGGTACGCGGTCTATGTGTTGGATGATACGTGCGATCTGCCAGCATGGACATAACGGAATTGAAGTCTCCACCCACTAGGTGTAGCATCTCAGGGGCAGTTAGCACCCATTGCACCAGATTTTGAAAGAAGGAGGCGTCAGGTGAGTTAGGAGCATAAATGTTGGTGACAGCAACAGCTTTGTCTCCTAAGGTCAAATGTAGGGTTATTTTGTGGCATACCAAATCAACCCTGACATCTCTGACAGTGTGACGTAGGTTTTTGTGCAGTAGGATAGCGACTCCCGCTTTTCGGCCTACTGAGCCATAGACAGACCCCACCCACCTTTTTCAAAGGCATGTTAAATCATCTGCGGACAGGTGTGTCTCCTGGAGCAGAGCCATATCTGCCCGGAGGCGCCACAGGTGTCTAAGGATTGACATACGTTTATTTGGAGAGCGAAGCCCCTTAACATTCCACGAAACCAACTTTAGGTGACTTCCATCGGTAAATGATGCCATGGCTGGAAATAAGAAATGTTTTGGGTTAGAGGCTTGCAATGGAGCCTCTCTATGGGTAGAGTATCAACCATTCGGGAGTCACCAAAGCGCTGTAGATCTCCTGAGGACATAGGTACTAGATAAGTAAACATGAATTTCAAATCTTCTAAACAACAACAGAGAACAAACATTAACACAACAGATTTTCGGTTAAGGAAAAACAGAATAAACACAGTGGACTTCACTTTTTTCCACATGAGGTTCAACTACCTATCATATCCCCCGCCAGTCGCTAGCTCCTCATGTAGGAGCAGGATGTAAGCTATGGGGAATGGGGGGAGGGAGGGAAAGAAGGGAGAGATGGGGGGAGGGAGATGGGTAGAGGGTAACAGGGAGGATAGTCAGAGGGAAGAAGGTCAGGAAAAGAGCAGCTCACATTAAGACACCGGGGTAGGCTCAGATGAGCGAAGGTTCAGCTAATGTGCCTAACCTACGTAGGTACAGTGACTGCGATTATTGCATGGGTCCCTAGAGTGATCTTCTAAACAGACAGCATGTGGCCTTATTGGCAACGGGAGTAGTAGGCTGTACAGCAAATAAACATTTGAGCAACAGGCTGACATAGGTACTGCGTCAAAAAAAGTTCAGTCATGAAAAGTTGACAGAACAATATAAGTACCTAATAATAATTAAAAAAAAAAGAGAGAGATGGGGAGGTAATATTACCCGTTCCTGCAAGTGGTGAAAGTGGGTTTCTGAAGTCCTTCAGCGATTCCAAGATCAGTCCTCCTGGTTGGTGAAGCGGGTGCGTTTGTATGGAGGATTGGTTGGGCTGCGTTGATGTTTAAGAGGTGCATTTGAAGAAGACGGTGATGTTGATGGTGGGCCCTCTGCAGTGTTGCTGTGTTCCATCTCTGTGCTCCAGGTGGCCAAGTAGTTTTCCACCTCATCAGGTGTGTTGAAGGTGAGGTGTTCTCTTTCATGCGTTTGGATGTGGAGGATAGCTGGGTAAGCTAAGGAGAACCGGATTTGGTTGTTGAGTAGAGTTGAGCAGATCGGCGAAAACGCTTTACGCTGTTTCATCACCTCCATGGAGTAATCCGCAAAAAGCAGCAACTTTGCGCTATCCACAGTTAAGCAGCGCGAGCGGTGAAATTTTTGCATTATAGCATTCTTGTCAGCATAGTTTAAGTATTTAACTATAACATGACGAGGTTTGGCGCGGGTTTCTGAATATTGACCTATGCGGTGTGCACGTTCAATAGTGCAGGGTATATGGAGGCCCAGTTGCTCTGGGATGGTTTTTGCGCGAATATTCGTGAGCTGGGAAGCGGAGACCGATTCTGGTAGTCCGATTATGAGCAAATTGTTCCTTCTCGAACGATTTTCCAAATAGTCGAGTTTATCCCATATGTCTCTGTTTGTGGCAGTGATGCATGCGATTGCAGCAGATGAGGCTGTGAATTCATCCTCAAGGGATGATATCCTCTCTTCCACATGAGTGATTCGCTTTGCGTGAACTTGAATTTCTATATGGAGCTGCTCCAGTCCTCTGTGAACTGCTGCATCCACAGTAGCTGTTAATGTGGGTCCCAGCAGTGTAACCACTGCTTGTGCAATGCCAGCAGGGGAGGCAGGATCCATACCTGTCATTTCTGGAGCAGTAGGAGGCTGTGGCTGCGTCTGCAGTAGCTCTGGTGTGCCTGGGGCGGCCGCCATCTTGGCTGTGTCAGCCGCTGTGTCTCCCATGGGGGGTATCATGGATGATACCGCCCGTGCATAGGATCGCTCCACAAAGTGATCCATGTGTGCCCAGAGTGAAGCAGGGATAGAGGGGGGTCTCCCCAAAGCAGTAGCTGAGTTTAAATGCAGTTGTGTGAGGAGCGCTGTGGGAGCTGGAGCTATTAACCTCCTCCTCATGTGGCGCCAGAACCGGAAATCCGAAAATCAATTTTAATGTATTTTTTTCTTTATAAATGTCAGTTTTGCTGCAGCAGGTTCTATATACAGTACAGATGCCCCCTTTACAGGCAGACTAAGGGGACTTCCCAGGCACTATATTTAAAGGAATTTTTCATTTCTATTGTTTCACTTTAATCATCAGTAAATCACTGCTCATTTGAAAATGATCTTTTTAACAAACTTTTTTTCATTGATACATGTACCCCAGGGCATTACCCGGACCCTTATACCCTTTGTATGCCCAATAACTTGCATATAAGCCTTCAAAATGGGCATTTTTTTCCATTTTGGGTCCCATAGACAATGGCGTTCATTGTTTAGCTCCGCTGCTATGTTCAAAAATTCTGGCATGAACCAAACCAGGGGATGTTCAGTCCATCTCTAGTCTCTACCTTGGTTACCTGCTGGTGGCACTGTTGTTCCTGTAATCAAAGGGCAAAGTTCCGGTGGCCACCAGCAGGTATTTCCTAGAATCCTGAGTAATTAGGCTGTACTTGACATGGGCTGCTGGGAGGTATTTAATCCTGCCCATAACTGGGGTTCAGTACTTCAATGTTCTTCCTGTGAGTCTCTGCCTAATCCTTGTTCCCGGTTCCTGTTTCTGTTCCTGCTCCTATGCCTGATTCTGACCCTTGTTCCTAGTTCCTAGACTTGCTCCTTGTACCCTGCTCCCTGCTTCCGGTACCTTGCTCCTGCTCCCCTTGTTTCCTATCCCAGTCCTGACTTTGCCCTGCTTATGGGTGCTCCCTCGACTTGTACATAGGTTATCGTTTGGGTTCTGTTTCATTTACATTGTTTTACTGGTGTTGTGTTGGAAGCGTATTATTTGTCTCAATAAACTTCATTTAACTTTATTCAGTCTGGTTCTTGATTTTGTAAGATAGGGCCCACTGATCTGGAAACTGGAACATCCCAAGTAATGACCCAGTACTGGGCCACATATTTCCCGACAGGCCTAATTTTATTTACCGAAAACCTTGGGATCTGAGGATCAGGGTAGCACCAAGCAGATTGCAGAGGCACAAGGGGCCTCTGAGGAGGAAATTTAATTTTTGACATCCCTTTTCAATCAATAAATGCGGTTTTAAAAACTGTGGAATATGTTGCGTCATATGGCACCACAAACGCAAGTAACAGGGACCGATAGTAAAGGGTACCGGATTAAACAATTTATCAATTGTGGCATCGCATATATAGTTTATGGACTACTTTGTCCCTGTGGCTTGATTTATGTAGGCCACACTTTGTGGCCATTGAGGGTTCGCATCGGGAAACACAAGTGCAGCATACACAATGGCAGATAAAAATATTCCGTCCCATGCCATTTTAAGGAGGTAGATGGAGGGGATCACTCTGGTATGAAAGTCTTCGGTATTGAAGCTATCTCTAATTAATTGGATAGCGGGAGGAGACACCAAAGAATATGTGTAAGACAGAGGTTTTGGATTTTCACCTAAGGATGTCTTGCTCCAAAAGGATTCAATTAGGATCTGGAGGTACATTATCTAGTACGGTAATCTCCGCTATTACCTAAAACTTGGGTCCATCCCTTGCTTTTCATTGATATATTGCGCTAGAATCTTTAGTGTCCAGTGTTCATGTGGAAAGATAAATTTGAGTCCAATTCATCAAGTATGGTAGTTGCAGGGCATTGGGAATAACTTATGTCTAACACATGTGATGTTTATATATTTTTGAAATACTGTAGCCTGACAATCATGCTATTACAATTTCATTTAGAAAATTATATAATTTAAATATATATTACCATCTAAAACTGTAAATGTATCCCTTGAGAGAGATATATACAGTCAGGTCCATAAATATTGGGACATCGACACATTTCTAATCTTTTTGGCTTTATACACCACCACAATGGATTTAAAATTAAACGAACAAGATGTGCTTTAACTCCAGACTTTCAGCTATAATTTGAGGGTATTTATATCCAAATCAGGTGAACGGTGTAGGAATTACAACAGTTTGTATATGTGCCTCCCACTTTTTTAAGGGACCAAAAGCAATGGGACAGATTAACAATCATCCATCAGACTTTCACTTTTTAATATTTGGTTGCAAATCCTTTGCAGTCAATTACAGCCTGAAGTCTGGAATGCATAGACATCACGAGACGCTGGGTATCATCCCTGGTGATGCTCTGCCAGGCCTCTACTTCAACTGTCTTCAGTTCCTGCTTGTTCTTGGGGCATTTTCCCTTCAGTTTTGTCTTCAGCAAGTGAAATGCATGCTCAATCGGATTCAGGTCAGGTGAATGACTTGGCCATTGCATAACATTCCACTTCTTTCCCTTAAAAACTCTTTGGCTGCTTTCGCAGTATGCTTCGGGTCATTGTCCATCTGCACTGTGAAGCGCCATCCAATGAGTTCTGAAGCATTTTGCTGAATATGAGCAGATAATATTGCCCGAAACACTTCAGAATTCATCTTGCTGCTTTTGTCAGCAGTCACATCATCAATAAATACAAGAGAACCAGTTCCATTGGCAGCCATACATACCCACGCCATGACACTACCACCAACCATGCTTCACTGATGAGGTGGTATGCTTTGGATCATGAGCAGTTCCTTTCCTTCTCCATACTCTTCTCTTCTCATCACTCTGGTACAAGTTGATGTTGGTCTCATCTGTCCATAAGATGTTGTTCCAGAACTGTGAAGGCTTTTTTAGATGTTGCTTGGCAAACTCTAATCTGGCCTTCCTGTTTTTGAGGCTCACCAATGGTTTACATCTTGTAGTGAACCCTCTGTATTCACTCTGGTGAAGTCTTCTCTTGATTGTTGACTTTGACACACATACACCTACCTCCTGGAGAGTGTTCTTGATCTGGCCAAATGTTGTGAAGGGTGTTTTCTTCATCAGGGAAAGAATTCTTCGGTCATCCACCACAGTTGTTTTCCATGGTCTTTTGGTGTTGCTGAGCTCACCGGTGCTTTCTTTCTTTTTAAAGATGTTCCAAACAGTTGATTTGGCCACACCTAATGTTTTTGCTATCTCTCTGATGGGTTTGTTTTGTTTTTTCAGCCTAATGATGGCTTGCTTCACTGATAGTGACAGATATTTGGATCTCATATTGAGAGTTGACAGCAACAGATTCCAAATAGCACACTTGAAATGAACTCTGGACCTTTTATCTGCTCCTTGTAAATGGGACAATGAGGAAATAACACACACCTGGCCATGGAACAGCTGAGCAGCCAATTGTCCTATTACTTTTGGTCCTTTAAAAAGTGGGAGGCACAGATACAAACTGTTGTAATTCCTACACCGTTCACCTGATTTGGATGTAAATACCCTCAAATTAAAGCTGAAAGTCTGGATTTAAAGCACATCTTGTTTGTTTCATTTCAAATCCATTGTGTTGGTGTATAGAGCCAAAAAGATTAGAATTGTGTCATTGTCCCAATATTTATGGACCTGACTGTATACTTTATGATATTCCTGTCATCTTCTATTAATTAACTATTTTTTAATCTTTTAGCCCTGTCATCATTTTTTAATCTTCCAATTTGAAAACCACGATCCTTTGATATTAAAGTATATCTCCATGTGTGTGTGAGTGCGTGTGGCATGCGTGTGCCTATGTTTAAGTGCAAGAACATATTTGGGGGGCACACCATACAATGCGTTTAAATTCAAGATGGTGCTGCTATAAGACCTACAAACAGTACAAAATATTTTACAGCGCACACATACAAGAATGACATTTCCTGCAGGGCTAGTTAAAAACACCTGAACATATTAAAAAAATACGGGGGTTTGGTCACACTATATGGTCATATAGTGCTAAGCCCACTTACTGCGACTAAGTACCCCGAATTAGTGGGTCCTACACTAGTAATAGAATGGAAGATCCCTGACCAGGTTTTTTTGGGCTGGAGCAAAAGTGGGGTATGTATTTGGGGTACACAGGAGGCACGTCCCCTTTTTGATTTTTTTTTTTTAAGCAGGGTAATCGGTTCACTATTATACTATTTTTTTTTTAATTGTTTGGGACCATTCTTCACTCCAGATCCCAGCCATAAGGGTTTTGTGTCCCTCTGTAACAGGCCCGCCTCCATCAGTTCCTGTCTGGCCCGTGTCATCAGAAGTGACGCATGACTCATGGTGCCAGACAGTCATTGAGGAGTGCAGAGTGTGAGCCACACATCTGGTCTCTCTTTGGATGTGAATTGTTGTGTGCCAAAGGTGATGTACACACTCCTCCAGCCCCGGAATTGATGCCCACTGACAGCCAGACATAGCAGCTGGAACACCTGCTATGGACCCACTTCCTAGCTCTTGGCCAGCGTACATTCCGCAGGAGGGTCGTGCATCCTAGATTTGTGGTCCATTACTGGGGCTGTGGATCTCATATCCACTCCCTTTTCCTCACGATTTGTTCCTGCTCCTATATGGTGGCCTTTGTGACACTCCAAACTCACACTACTCCACCAATGCAGATGGTTTCTGGTATGCACAGATGTTAATATATGTGTTTTTTTTTATTATTGTTGATGGATTTTTTATTATTGTTAATGGTTTTATTCCACTGGTATGAATGAGGAAGGCATTTTATGCTATGTGACATATATATACGCACACACATAGATGTAACAAACGGAATATACCATGCTATCTTTGTTTTTATACCCACCCACTGTCGGGGGAGCCTAGCTGGGGCACCATGCGATATGTTCTATATGCTATATAAGGACCACTCTTGCACATCCAAAGCTGGCCCTAAAGAAGAGAGGGGATCCCTCTCAAAATACGTCTGCCATTTGGATGGTCTTCCCACGTTATGGGACTTGTCTAGTTGACCAGACTGCTACAAGTTCACATGGACGTTGGTGTGCCTTATTGCCGATGTTGTTTGTGAGTACTAGGGATGGGTGAATGGTCCAGTCCGAGCATAAGTTTATGGCCGAACATTGGCTGTTCGTCCATTCGCTGAACAACCAAATTATCAGGGCGTTCAACCGTTTGTTTGGCCTGCCGAATGACCACAATGCACTGCGCCAGCCGCACAGTGCATTGAAAGCCCTGATTGACTGAAGCAATGAAAGCTTTGCCCACTCATGGCACAGAGCACTGTCAGAGCCATGATTTGATGTTGTCATGATGAATCTATCCAATCATTGCTCATTGCTCCTAGTCCTGTCCCACACTATAAAAGGATTCCTTCAATAGCAGCCATTTTTAGTGTGATACCGGCATGGAGAGAGATAGAACATGGCTCTGTTTAGTGCTATTAGACAGTTAGTGTGCTATAGTGTGCTATTGTGATTCTATTGTCAGTGTAGAATATCCATTTAGTGTGAATCTAGGGATAGTTCAGTCAGTGTGAGTGTAGTGAGTCGTGACCACCATTCATCTTTTACATTAGTGTGAATCTAGGGATAGTCCAGTCAGTGTGAGTGTAGTGTGACCACCATTCATCTTTACATTAGTTTGAATCTAGGGACAATTCAGTCAGTGTGAGTGTAGTGACCATTTAACACAGTATATTTAATTGTGTTACTGCAAGTTTAACACAGAGTATTTCAGTGTGTTACCTTCCATTTAAGGCAGTATAGTTCAGTGCACTACTGCAAGGTTAATGCCGTATATTTTAATGCATTACCTTCCATTTAATGCAGTATAGTTCAGTCCATTACTGCAAGTTAAACGCCGTATATTTCAGTGCATTACTGCAATTTTAATTCCATATATTTCAGTGCATTACTGCAAGTTTAACGCTGTATATTTCAGTGTGTTACCTTCCATTTAATGCAGCATAGTACCGTGAGTTACTGCAAGTTTAAAGCCATAAATTTCAGTGCATTACGTGCCGTTTAACCCAGTTTTTTTCTGTGTGTTAGTGCATGTTTAATGCAGTATATTTCAGTGCATTACTGCAAGTTTAATGCCGTATATTTCAGTGCTTTACGTGCCATTTAATGCAGTTGATTTCTGTGCGTTAGTGCACGTTTAATGCCATACATTTCATTTGTGTTAGTGCAAGTTTAACACTGTATATTTCAATTCATTACTGTACGTTTAATGTCATATATTTCAGTGTGTTACAGTAGCATAGTACAGTGCATTACTGCAAGTTTAACGCAGTATATTTCAGTACGTTACATGCCATTAAATGTAGTTTTTTTTCTGTGCGTTAGTGCATGTTTAATGCAGTATATTTTAGTGCATTACTGCAAGCTTAACACCGTATATTTCAGTGCGTTACCTTCCGTTTAATGCAGTAGAGTTCACTATGTTACTGCAAGTTTAATGCTGTATATTTCAGTGTATTACCTTCTGTTTAATGCAGTATAGTTCAGTGCATTACTGCAAGTTTAATGCCGTATATTTTAGTGCATTACCTTCCATTTATCGCAGTATAGTTCAGTGCATTCCTGCAAGTTTAATACCATATACAGTATTTCAGTGCATAACTGCAAGTTTAACTCCGTAAATTTCCATGTGTTATGTGCCGTTTAACGCAGTTTTTTTCTGTGCGTTAGTGCATGTTCAATGCAGTATATTTCAGTGCATTACTGCAAACTTAACGCCATTTAATTCAGTGTGTTACATGCCATTTAATGCAGTTTATTTCTGTGCATTAGGGCAGTATATTTCAGTGAGTTACCTTCTGTTTAATGCAGTATAGTTCATTGCCTTACTGCAAGTTTAATGCCATATATTTCAGTGCGTTACTGCAAGTTTAATGCCGTATATTTCAGTGTGTTACCTTCCATTTAACACAGCATAGTACAGTACATTACTGTAAGTTTAACACAATATATTTCAGTGTGTTACGTGCCGCTTAGCACAGTTTATTTCTGCATGTTAGTGCATGTTTAACGCAGTATATTTCAGTGCGTTACTGCAAGTTTAACGCCATATATTTCAGTGTGTTGCCTTCCTTTTAACGCAGAATATTACAGTGCGTTACGGCAAGTTTAACACCATATATTTCAGTGTGTTACCTTCCGTTTTGAATGCACTATAGATCAGTGCATTACTGCAAGTTTAACACTGTATATTTCAGTGTGTTATGTGCCAGTTACATGCCGTTTAATGCAGTTAATTTCTGTGCGTTAGTGCAAATTTAACACCGTATATTTCAGTGCATTACTGCAAGTTTAACACTGTATATTTCAATGCGTTACTGCAAGTTTAACGGCGTATATTTCATTGCGTTACTGCAAGTTTAACGCCGTATAGAAGGTTGGTCTGGTTCATGATGCAACACCCATCAATCAGGCACCTCATCCCAAATAATCATAGGAAAGAGCTGGAAGTTGAGGGGATTTTAGCGGTGCCAATGAGGATGCAGAAAAAATACATAAATTGAAATAACCAATAAATTTTATTATTACAAAGTTAAAAGATACAAAATAAATATTCACAATGATAACAAATATTTGGTGGTCATATTGAATGATCAATTCAAAATCAGAGGAAAATACATTGCACACTAGCCCAACATGTTTCATTATTTGCTTCTTCAGGGGATGTGCAAGTCAGGATAGCATTCAAATGAAAACACTAAACAAAATGGAAACAAGAAATTATTGTAACAAACATATGAGTTATATAAATAAAAAATAAAGCATTATAGGTGAGCTTGGTCTCCAAAGAGCACCACAGATAAAACCACTCACCCAAACAACAGTTGCCACCAGCAACAAACCAGGCCGGACCCAACAATCCCCCAAGCTACCCTAGGTTGAGGAAATCGTCAGAGTTGTGGCCATAGAGGACAGAAGGGTGAGACTATAGAACAAAAAAATCATTGCAGAATTATTGGCTAAATTAAAATAAATGTTTGGTCCAAATAGGTATAGAACAGGGGGGACAATTGTCTCATATAACAAATACTTATAAAGTAATGTACTTGTCTGTCCGTAAAATAGAAAGGCTTAAAAGCAGCTTTGAAATACCTGCTTGAGATTAAGTGCAGAAATCAGGCTAAAAGAAACATAGAAAAGAAAACTCTAAATTCTAATATAGGAGATGTAAATATGAAACATAGCTGTTGTCAGAGTGAGATTACAAGAGAATTCTAGTGTATGATAGTGAAATATCTGAGGTAATAAGGACAGCTAAGTTTATTAAAGAATTAATAGAAAGAGGATATCTCCGGTGAATCTTGATTTATAAGGTGGAGGGAGCGCTAATAATAGGGAAACCCTGGGTTGTACTGAGATGAAATTAATAAGGATAGTATGTAATAAATAAGTGAATCAATCAAAAAGGATAGCATACAAGTAGCAGGCTAGGGCCAAGCTTACCAGTTTTATAAGTGCCGCATGATAGAGTGTAGCCCTCCGGCTCTGGCTGAGCGAACAGCCAGATAAGCCAGTTTTATCTGTCCTCCAACGAGCCAGCGTGTGTCGTCACCGGCTCGAGGTGGACGTAAAGATGCCAACACGCATGCGCAGGATGCTGGGAAATCCCTAAGACTACATCACCCATAAGGCTATGTGAGGGAGAGAGAAGTCAAGTCCATCCACAGATATCATAGGACGAACGTGAATAGACCCAGCATCCCCGCAAAAGCCCAGGGGATGCAGTGATGGGAAACAGTCACTGGTGAAGGTGTAATCCAGGGAGGCACAAATTGCCACCCATAGGATTAGGGAGATCTGGAGGCGCAGCTAGGCATAAAGTTGGGTATGCACTAAGATGACAAAGCATGCCCTGGGCGTCCCTATGACCACTAAAGACCTAATCCTCAAAGGGGATAAAAGGGGAACCGGGAACCGGCATGGAAGGGCTGGAAGGAAATCACTGAGGGGGGCAGAGGGGCACAAAAGCAGGACTACAAAAACTCTGGCCTGTCTGGGTGTCTATATGGGGAACCAAGCTCACTCACAAAAAATATACAATATAATATAATGAAGCGTATTTGAGTGGAAAAAAATCAAACAAAAATATATATTTAATAATAAACATAATGCTATTCATGAACAACAAGGATACTTGTGTGACAATGAGATTAAATAATAAAAACAATAGCACATGAGAACAGAGGGGGGGGGAGGGGGAGGGGAGGAATACTGACACAGAACTCCACAAAACAGAACAGCCAAACATGGAAGACAGCCAATGAAGAGAAATGCCCTAGGGCGCAAACATTCATTGATGTTAAAGAAAGGAATTGAAACTTAGGCTTTCGTTAAATCCAGGGAATAATGTAGCTTTGAGATCATAAATCCAACGAGCCTCAAGCTGTAACAGAATAACAGAATACGGTCAACACTGCCCCCTTGGGGGTCCAGGGGGACATGTTCAAGTGCCAAAAACTTGAGCACTTGACACTGAGCCAGATAAATAACACCTGGTGTCTGGCAGGTGACCCTACACTGGATAGAATGCCATTTACCATTCGGAAATTTAAATGTAGTTTTTTGATCGACATATTGGCAGACATCACAGGCCCCACAGGGAAAGGTACCCCAATTAATTTGGGTTATGGAGGCTGGAATAATTTCAAAATGGCTATGAACCAGACGATACCTGAGTGACGGAGCATGTCTGAAGGTAATCTCAGGAAGGTTCTTGATATATTTCCTTGCAATTGGGTCTGCTGACAAAAGTGGCCAAAATGTAGTCAGTATTTGTCTCATTTCTCGAATAACGAGTGATAACTCTTACCGTGTCAGATTTAGCAGCCTATTTAAAAATCAATGAGCTTCTATTTCTAGCATTGAACGCTTTTTTGAGACAAGCGTGGCTGTTACCTCTAATTCTTAGTCTATTATATAGATCCCTAGCGGCAATTGGGAAGTCAGAGTCCTTGCTACAGTTTAGTTTAAGCCATAAGTACTAGCTGTAGGGGATACTTTTGACTAGGGAAGTGGGATGAGAACTTTGAGCGTGAAGAATAGTATTTCCGGCTGAGAGTTTCCTATAAAGAGATGAATCGAGTTTACCTTGTGCGTCAATGGAGATGACCAAATCCAAAAAGCTAATATTGTTCTGGCTACAATGCATGGTAAATTTCAAATTAAAAATTAAATTATTCGTATAAATTCATTTAATTCAGATTGAGTCCCAGACCAAAAGATAAGGACATCATCTATAAAATAATACCATGCTTTGATTTTGTCGTGAAGATGATTCAGATCCTCTCTAGAAAAAAACTCTTTTTCCCACCCCCCAGGTACAGGTTTGCATAAGAGGGGGCACATTTGGTCCCCATTGCAACTCCCTGTACCTGGAGGTAGTGGGAAGAGTCAAACTTGAACACATTATGTTTCATAATGTAATCAAGCAAATCTAATACAAATGTGTTATATTTGGCGAAAGAGGGACCCCTTTCATCCAGATGATGTTGTATCACTTTAATTCCTTTGTCATGTGGAATAGCATTGTAGAGGCTTTCTACATCAAGGGCTACTAGCCAGGTGTTGGGGGGAAGGGAAATGCCTTCAATGGTTCTCAGGAGGTCAATAGTATCTTTAATATACAAAAAAAGTGAAGTAACATGGGGATGGAGATAACTATCTACTAAGGAACTGGCATTTTCTGTAAGGCTGGAACAGCCTGAAATTATGGGACGTCCTGGGGGTTCAGTCAGAGATTTATGCACCTTGGGTAGTGCGTAAAAGGTAGGGATCTTCGGGTCCCTAACATTAAAAAAATTCAAAGTATTGAGATCAATAACACCTTGATGGTAAGCCTTGAAAATGATGGCACGATATTGTGTGTTATAGTTATCAATAACTGTTTTTGAGATGGGACGATACCAATTACGGTTCATAAGAGTTTTCTTACACATAGTTACATATTGGGAAATTCCCATAATAACCAGGTTTCCGCCCTTGTAGGAAGGCTTGATTATTATTTCAGAATTCATTTGTAAAGATCTAATGGCATCTTTTTCTTCTAGGGTCAGATTGGAGGTCCTGATGGGGGAAATTTTTAATTCCTCTATCGCTTTGGATGTTTGTTGGATAAATGCCCATATGTTGGGATTAGTATTCAAAAGTGGAAAGAACCTAGACTTGAGTTTGAAGGATTGGGGAGGGGGAAGGACACACCCTCGATTGACAGCGCCAGTGAGAGGATTAAAACGGTGGTGGAGGTGGCTTGATGTTCCTCAATGTTCTCCTGAATGTTTGAGCTAGAGTCTGCTGAGTGCATTTCTAGCGGGAGTTTATCAAAGATTATCCTATATAAAAGCCTACGTGCAAATAAATGCAAATCTTTGATGAGTGAGAATTTGTCAAATTGAGAATCAGGACAGAACATTAGGCCTAGTTGTAAAATTTATGTTTCTACATCCGTTAAATCATAAGAGGACAGATTACCAATAGATAATTGCTGATCATTGTGAGTAGTTACAATAATTTCTTGTTTCCATTTTGTTTAGTGTTCTCATTTGAATCCTATCCTGATTTGCACATCCCCTGAAGAAGCAAATAGTGAAACATGTTGGGCTAATGTGCAATGTATTTTCCTCTGATTTTGAATTAATCATTCAATATGACCACCATATATTTGTTATCATTGTGAATATTTATTTTGTATCTTTTAACTTTGTAATAATAACATTTATTGGTTATTTCAATTTATGTATTTTTCCTGCATCCTCATTGGCACCGCTAAAATCCCCTCAACTTCCAGCTCTTTTCTTTAACACCGTATATTTCAGTGCCTTGCTGCAAGTTTAACGCCATATATTTCAGTGCGTTAGTGCACATTTAACGCAGTTTATTTCTGTGCGTAACGCGTATATTTCAGTGTGTTACATGCCGCTTAGCACAGTTTATTTCTGTATGTTAGTGCATGTTTAATGCAGTATATTTCAGTGCGTTACTGCAAGTTTAATGTCGTATAATTCAGTGTGTCACATGCCGTTTTGAATGCACTATAGATCAGTGCATTACTGCAAGTTTAATGATGTATATTTCAGTGCGTTACGTGCCATTTAATGCAGCTTATTTCTGTGCATTACATGCCGTTTAATACAGTTTATTTCTGTGCGTTAGTGCAATTTAACGCCGTATAAGTTAGTGCATTACTGCAAGTTTAACACTGTATATTTCAATGTGTTACTGCAAGTTTAACGGTGTATATTTCAGTGCGTTACTGCAAGTTTAACGCCGTATATTTCAGTGCCTTGCTGCAAGTTTAACGTCATATATTTCAGTGCTTTAGTGCACATTTAACGCTGTATATTTCAGTACCTTTCTGCAAGTTTAACGCTATATATTTCAGTGCGTTAGTGCACCTTAAATGCAGTATATTTCTGTGCGTTACTGCATGTTTCATGCAGTATATTGTAGTGCATTAGTGCAGCTTTACTGGAGTGTGTCTGTGTAGTGAGTACTCAAGTTACTCAAGTTAAAGTGCACCAAACACCACTTTCCATTGATTAAAGTGCATCCACATACAGATTTCCACATGTTTAATACAATTTGTTAATAAGCACCCCCATCATGTCTGGGAGGACAACAAGGAGAGGCAGACATTCCCATAGCACTATGAGGGGGCCAGCAGTGTATGTGTCCACAGGCAAAGGTGGACGTGGTCAGTCCTCAGGCAGGGCATTATTTCCTCTGTTTAGTGATGTTGCCCGTGCTATCCAGCCACAGCATGCAGAGGAGGTGGTGGACTGGCTTACTAAACCATCCTCATCCTCCTCATCCTCTGTCATCCAAGCAGAGACTAATGCACAGTCCAATGCAGCTACAAGAGTGGCTAAACCTGTCTCCTTGTCCTCCGTATTCCTGCCATAGCCCCAGCATCAGGCATGGAGAAGTCAGCTGAGTTATTTGAACAAAGCGTCAGCCACTTGCTCCTTGACAATGCACAGCCATTATTTGATTCAGATGTTGGTTCTGAGGTTGAGGAAGACAGGAACATTAACCTACATTGGCAGCCATGTTCCTCCAGGCTGCAGCGTATTGCCAAGTTGTCTCCCATGATAATGAGGATGGAGGAGATGAAGATGATGATGAGGTCCCCAACTCAACTTGGGTGCAAGATAGAGCAGAGGAGGAAAGTGAGGGTGAGGCACGACCTCAATGAGGCAGCCATCATGGAAGAGTAGAGAGCAGCCATCCTATTCCATCACATTGTGGAGCTGTTATCTCCCAGGCCAATTCCCACAGCTCAGCTGTCTGGTCCTTTTTTAGCACATGTGCAGCTGATTGCACTGTTGCAATTTTCAAATTTTGTCTCAAGCACATCAAGCGTGGCAAAAACACCAGCCACTTGGATACCACATGCTTGACAAGGCATAAACCTCCTAGCTAGTAAATTTCTCTGCCCCATCTGGACAGGGCACTCGAGGCAGAGCAGCGGGAGGAAGAGGAGGACTTCCTTTCCTCTCAAGGCCCACTTTTTGCAGACACCATTGTTCGTTTACCACGGAACGCACAAGAGGAGAGAGGAGGAGGAGGAGGATTCTGGCAATTTTGGAGGCATTGAAGCAGAGAAAGACATACGTCAAACAGTAAGAGATGGTTTTCCATCCCATGAACCCTTGAGCGTAGTAGTGGCTGGGAAAAGGCAGTGCCAGATACTATAATCCTGAGTGACCCTGAGGAGTCTGCTTCTCGTGCCTCCACAAATTTGCAGTGCATGGGCTCTCCCATGCTTCAAAGCCTGCAATAGGACCCAAGAATATGTGGCATAAAGGAGAAGGATCACTACTGGTTGGCAACCCTTCTTGACCACCGTTACAATGGGAAAGTCTCAGAACACATCCCGTCCCCACAGAAAGTGCAGAAGATGAAATCTCTTGAGGACTCCTTAAAAAGGAGTTTATCTAACGCTTTTCCCGACTCTGGTAGGTTACGGTGTCGTGAAAAATGTAGTTTGGTGGCTTTTGTTGGTCAAGAGAGGAGCAGTGGAGAAGGCGGCCGCCTAAGTGATGCATTTCACATTTTTTTTAGTCCTCGCCACCCAGGGCTGTCAGCTTTCACATTCCATTGGCAGCAAACTGCATCACATAGTGGATGATTATCTAGGAGCAAAAACAGAGATGGAGAGCTTTGCAGTCGATGACCACTGGCTTACTGGGTCATGCGAATAGACCACTGCTCTGAAATTGCCCAGTATGCAACTGAGCTACTGGGCTGCCCTGCATCCAGCGTGCTTTCCGAACGGGCATTCATTGCTACTGGACATTTTGATAATAGAACACATCTGTCCACAGACTCCAAGGACTGTCTGACATTAATCAAAATGAATCATTCCAGCAGCTATGAAGCCCCGGATGTGATGTTGCTGATTAAGTGTTTTTGGGATGTGATATCTCTGCAGAACTTCTAGGCTGCATAAAGTTGTGGGTGTTGATTGCATCTGCAAAAATGTTTTTGCTGTAGGTTCCATGGGCAAAATTAACACCCAAAAAAAACTATTTTTCCGCACCTGTTTGACAGATGCATATCATTGCAATTTATGACAGTAAGGTCAATTCTTGCTTTCATCAAGAGTACCTCAATAGGGTTACGGTGCAAAGGCACCGCTGAAACCCAAAGACCAAACTTTCTACACCTGTTTGACAGGTGCATATCATTGCAGTTTTTGACAGGAATGCCAATTCTTGCTTTCATCAAGAGTACCTCTATAGGGTGTAGCAGAGCGTCCCAGAGAGAGCCAGGAAAAGTCCTGTTCAGGGTTTATATGTCCCCAGCCTCCTCTCATACATGTTCAGGGATCTCTGAACCACAATCCAGTTCAGATCTTGGTCCTCTCCCCCAGGCCAATTTAAACTCACCTGCGACAGACAGCCTTTGCTCTCTGTCTCGGAAACATAGACAACACTGGTCTGTGAGAGCAAAAGGTTGGTAAAAAGCTGTTAAGCTGTATCTGTGGAAGCTGACAAGCTGTAGGCTTGCTCAGCCTGATAGTTAGGGCCTAGATATATTGTGTAGTTAGTACCGAGACATGGCTAGGTTTTTGTTTGGCTATTTTTTATATTGAAAGGAACCCACCGAGGTCACAAATCTTCTCTTTGGTGCTACCAGTCAGGGGTATCTGCCAATACCATTTTGTCAAGTCCAAAGTGGTCAGGTAGCATGCCTTGCCAAGTCAGTCTATAAGTTCATCTACCCTGGGCATTGGGTACGTGTCAAACTTTGTCACTGCATTAAGCTTTCTGAAGTCATTACAGAACCTCCACGTGCCATCCGGTTTTGGGACTAACACGATGGGGCTAGACCAGTCACTATTGGACTCCTCAATGACATCTAGCTCCAAAATCCTTTCAACTTCATCACTGATGTCCTTTCTTCTAGCCTCAGGAATTCGGTATGTTTTGAGCTTAACACAAACCCCAGGTTCAGTAACAATATCATGCTGAACTGCTGAAGTCATGCCAGGTAACTCTGAAAATGTATCCCTATTCCTTATCATGAACCCTCTAACTTCCTGTTTTTGGGAATATGACAGGTGTCTGAAATTGTGACCTCAGGGATAAGAGGGGACTCAGTATCCTTAGGCCTTACTGGGAGGGACCTTGCAGTTAAATGCCAGCCTATCCTTCCAGGGTTTATGTGGTAAATCTGTTCGGGCTTCCTTTTACCCTGTTAATATACCTTGTAATTGACCTCCCCAACTCTTTCAATTACTTCAAAGGGACCCTGCCACTTAACCAGGAATTGCTTTCAACAGTGGGAACCAACACCAGGACCCTGTCACCAGGTGAGAAAACATGGAGTTTGCCCCCCCTGTTGTATGTTCTCTGTTAGGCTGCTTGGCCCTGCAATAAGTGTTCTTTTACCATAGGCATGATTGCTGCAATCCTGTCCTGTATTTGAGCGATATGCTCAATTACACTTTTGTGGGGTGTCTGCTCCCCCTCCCAGGTTTCCTTGGCTATGTCTAAGAGCCCCAAGTGTGTCTCCCATAAAGCAACTCAAATCGGGACTACCCCGTAGAGGACTGGGGAACCTCCCTGATAGCAAACATCAAGTATGGAATCAAGAAGTCACAGTGTTTCCCATCCTTGTCAACAATCTTTTTTAACATGCTCTTTAATGTTTTATTGAAGCGTTCCACCAAAGCCATCAGTCTGAGGGTGGTGCACAGAGGTTTGCAACTGCATCACCTTAAAAACTTGCACAACTCCCTAGTTATTTTTTACATAAATAGGATGCCCTGGTCTGTAAGGACCTCCTTAGGGATCCTAACATGACTGAACACCATGAACAGCTCTTTGGCAATGTTCTTAGCAGATGTGGTGCATAATGGAACTACCTCAGGGTAGCGGGTAGCATAATTCATGATTACCAGGATATGCTGATGACCCCGGGCAGACTTGGGGAGTGGACCCACAAGGTCCATGGCAATCCTTTCAAAGGGCACTTCAATAATGGGTAAGGCCACTTTAGAAGTGAGGTAGTGGGGCTGACATCTAACACACAAGACAGGATTGACAATAGTTCTCAATATCTTTCTGTATCCTGGGCCAGTAAAACCTGCATAACACCCTTTCAGTGGTTTTCTCAACCCCTAAATGACCTCCTAGCAAGTGCCCATGGGCAAATTCCAACACCACCTGTCTGTATAGCTTAGGGACCACCACTGTTCAACAATTTCATCATTCCTTTTATAGACACGATATAATAAATCCTCATTGCTGCTGAAATAAGGAAAACAAGGCCTGTCCCCTGGTTCGACAGGTACATTGTTAATCATTGTTACATTTTTACAGGCCCTGGCAAGAGTAGGGTCTTTTTTCTGCTCGGTACCAACATTTTCCTTGTGCACATTAAGGTCTGCAAACTCTAATGTAGCCTTAGAGTCAGCAGATGGCTGTCCACCTTTACTGGTTGTGGGGACTTCCTCAGGCTCCTCCGGTTCTCCTGCCATAACTGAGAAAGGAAAACCCGGGGAACCCTGATAGGAATCTCCTGAACCCGCACTGTTGGTGCTGGCCAAGAGTTCTGGCTCTGCCACTGAGTCAGTTACTGTGACCAAGCCAGGACGATCCCACAGTTCCCAAAACTTAGGAAAGTCCCTACCAATGATGGCCTCATGCACCAAGTGGGGCACAAGTCCGACTGGATGGGTCATTGTACCTAAGTCAGTTTTAAAGTGAACAGTGGCTATAGGATACTCCCGGGTATCCCCATGTACACAGATGACAGCAACTTTTTTTATGAAAATTTACAGATTCAACCATCCAGCAAGGCCATAATAGGCTTATTATTAGCAGTCATTTGGCACATGTGTTTTCCTCCATTTGGCACTGCAGCACATGAAACAGCAGCAAACATAGACTGCCATCAAAGGGATACATCACACTGCATGGGTTCATCTGTTAATGGACAGTTTGCTGCAACATGTCCCAGTTACTGGCAACGAAAACACCTGATGTTGCCCCAGTTTGATTTGCTGACAGGCAGTGGCTTCCCTTGTTTGGGATGCCAAACTTCAGTTCTGGCACTAAAAATCCTCCCCCTATCTCCTTACCATGCTTACCACCCACTTCCCCTGAAACAGTCTTACCAGATGCCTGGGGAGACTGTGGCTTTGGGTGGAAAGTCCGTGCAGCTGTAGGGGTGGTGACCAGGCTCTCTGCAGCAAAGTATCTCTTAATGAGCTCCACCAGGTTGTCTTCTGACTTGGGGTCCCCTTGACTCACCCATTTCTGGAGGGGAATTGGCAGTGACCTCAGGAATCGGTCCATGACCACACGTTCCACTATTTGTGGAGCAGACAGGGACCCTGGCTGTAGCCATTTCTGCACCAGGTGGATTAGATCAAACATCTGCAATCTTGGGGGCCTCTCATCATGGAAGAACAAACTGTAGACCCGCTGTGCTTAAACGGCCAAGGTGACACCGAGTCACGCCAGGATTTCCCGCTTGACCTTTTCATAGTTTCCCACTTCTGCTGACTCCAGATCATAGTAGGCCTTCTGTGATTATCAAGAAAGTAAGGGGGTGACCAGTCCTGCCCACTGGGCTTGAGGCCAACCTTCCCTCTCAGCAGTCTGTTCAAACATTAACAGAAAGGCCTCTGGCTCATCATCTGCAGTCATCTTAGAAAGAAAGTGACCCACATGGATGGCTGAGGGCTTGTCTCCAACATCATCAATTTTAGCAGGTGACCACTGTGCTAGCATCTCCACAACCTCAGTCAGGGTTTTCCTATCAGCTTTTGCAGCAGTGGCTAGCTGTTCAAACAGCCTCTGTGATTGCTCCTGTACAGCACTAATCTGTTGGCACAGTGCCTTAGTTTGCTACTGTGCGATATCGTTGGCTTGCTGTTATGCAGCGTTTGCTTGCTGCTGTGCAGCGCTGGATAACACCAATTGTTTGAGGATTTCCTCCAAGTTTAGTCACTCTAGGTACTGGCCTTTTAAATAGTAACTTACTACAGCTGGTTGCAGTCTCCACCATATGTAACCTGGGGGGACAGGTAGCAAGTACAAAGCTCCCTGGGATGAGCAGTCTTTCAGGCACAGATACCAAATCCAGTGAGGTAGTGACAAACAGTGCAGTGTTTATTGGTGATATATGCAAGTCTATATACAGGTGCTGTGCAGTGTTTCAGAAAAACAAACAGAACAAAAAATAGCCAAACAAAAACCTAGTCATGTCTTGGCACTAACTACACAATATATACAGGCCCTAACTACCAGGCTGAGCAAGCCTACAGCTTGCCAGCTTCCACAGATACAGCTTAACAGCTTTTTACCAACCTTTTGCTCTCACAGACCAGTGTTGTCTGTTTTTCCCAGGCAGAGAGCGAAGGCTGTCTGTCACAGGTGAGTTTAAATTAGCCTGGGGAAGAGGACCAAGATCCAAATTGGATTGTGGAACAGAGACCCCTGAATATGTATGAGAAGAGCCTTTGAGATGTATAAACCCTGAACAGGACTTTTCCCGGCTCTCTCTGGGACGCTCTGCTACAAGGGTTATGGTGTGAAGGTGCCACGGACAACCAAAGACCAATTTTTTCACACCTGTTTGACAGATGCATATCATGGCAATTTTTGACAGCAAGGCCAATTCTTGCTTTCATCAAGAGTACCTCTATAGGGTTATGGTGTGAAGGCGCCACCGACACCCAAAGCTCAATTTTTTCGCACCTGTTACTTCTATCCAAAGTCTGTGGAAGAGACACCAGAATGTATCCAAAAAATCTCTAATCTTGTTCCCAGTGCACTACATTGTGGCCTCATAATACAGGCTGGCTCCCCAAGCCATTGCTGACAAAACAAATAAATCCTCAGGGAAAATGTCATTTTGTTGGCTTTATAAATTCAGTTATTGCTGCAGCAGTTTCTATAGACAGTACAGATATGCCACTTTACAAGTGGACCAAGGGAAAGGAATTTTTCATTTTTATTCTTTCATTTTAAGCATCAATAAATCACTTCTCATTTAAAAATGAAGTTGTTTACAAACTTTCTTCAATAATACATGTCCCCCAGGGCAGTATCCAGACCCTCATAACAATTGTATGCCCAATTTCTTGCATATAAGCCTTCAAGATGGGCACTTTTGATTTTTCCCGTTCGGGTCCCATAGACTTCAATGGGGTTCGTTAATCGATTCTGAACTTTTGCAATGTTCGAAAGTTCTGGTGAGTAGGGATGAGCCAAACACCCCCCCAGTTCGGTTTGCAGCAGAACATGCGAACAAGCAAAAAAATAGTTCAAACACGCGAACAGCATTAAAGTCTATAGGACACAAACATGAAAAAACAAAAGTGCTAATTTTAAAGGATTATATGCAAGTTATTGTCATAAAAAGTGTTTAGGGACCTGGGTCCTGCCCCAGGGGACATGCATCAATGCAAAAAAAAGTTTTTTCGGGAGCAGTGACTTTAATAATGCTTAAAGTGAAACAATAAAAATGAAATATTCCTTTAAATATCATGCCTGGGGGTTGTTCTTTTTATGCTTGTAAAGAAGCTAATTTTTCCCATGTTTAGAACAATACCACAGCAAAATGACATTTCTAAAGGAAAAAATGTCATTTAAAACAACTCACATTTTTAAAGTATTATCGGGTCCCAGCAATATAGATGAAAATCATTGAAAAATGGCATGGGTCCCCCCAGTCCATTACCAGGCCCTTTGGGTCTGGTATGGATATTCAGGAGAACCCCACACCCAAATTTAAAAAAGTAATGGTGTGGGGGTCCCCCAGGGCCCCAGGCATTATATACTCTGAACAGCAGTATATATACTATACGGCCTGCCCTATATACTCTGCAAAAAAATTGGGCCTTAGGTGTTGGTGGTACCAGAACATTGTAAGCCCTCACAGTTACTCTTGGTGGGTGCAGGAATGGGCCCTGCTGTGAAATACTATATCAAACATTGTAATTACATGCCCCTATTGAACAGGGGCAAAAAAATTGGGCCTTTAGTGGTGGTACAAGAACACTGCAAGCCCTCTCAGTTACTCTTGGTGGGTGCAGGAACGGGCCCTGCTGTGAAATATTATATCAACAATTGTAATTACATGCCCCTGTTAAACAGGGGCAGAAAAATTGGGCCTTGGGTAGTGGTGGTGGTGCCACAACACTGTAACCCCTTACATATACTCTTGTTGGGCGCAGGAACTGGCCCTGCATTGAAATATTATATCAAAAATTGTAATTACATGACCCTATTAAACAGGGGCAGAAAAATTGGGCCTTGGGTGGTGGTGTTGGTGCCCTAAACCAAAAATATTGTTGGAAGCTAGCATCATCAATATTAAGGAGGAATAGGATAGTCAGCATAGCCAGTCTTCAAGGGATTCCATGCCCATAGCTAATTTCATCAGTTACATCAGCATCAGGTGCTTGATAGCTGCTGATGCAAGACTGATTCATTTTTATAAATGTGAGTCTATCAACGGAGTCTGTGGACAGGCGCTCTCTTTAATCCATCGCAAACCCTCTAGCCGCACTGAATGTGCGTTCAGAAAGCATGCTGGATGCAGGACAGGCCAGTAGCTCAATTGCATATTGAGCAAGTTCTGGCCAGTGGTCCATCCTCAAGACCCAGTAACCCAGTGCATGCTCTGCAGGAAAGGTCTCCAGATCTGCTCTTGCCCCTAGATATTCCCACACCATGTAATGCAGATGCTGATGATGGTTGCTTGAACCGATCAGACCTTGGTGCCGAGGACTGAGAAATTGTTTAAAGGCATCGGTCAGCCGGCCACCTTCTCCACCTCTCTTCCTCTGACTGAACGAAGCCTCAGCAACACATTGTCCAGCACCAGGAAATTGTAAGCTCTCAGGGTCTGGAAATGCATTGCACAAACCTTTCTTCAAGATGTTTCATCCTCTGCTACCTCTGCGAAGGCAGGATGAGTTCTGCAACCTGACCCTTGTAACGTGGATCAAGAAGGGTTGCCAGCCTTGATACAATGAATCCTAGGGTCATTTTGCAGGCTTTGCAGAATCAGGGAGGCCATGCAGTGTAAGTTGCAGATAGGGATGAGCTTCGTGTTTGAGTCGAACCCATGTTCGACTCGAATATCGTGTGTTCGGCCATTCGCCGAATTACGAACAATATGGGCCATTCACGCCAAATTTGAGTGGCGCGTCACTGCCCAAAATTCACTGCAGCATCGCAGTGCATTGCTGGCTGATGATTGGCCAATCACAGCACTGTGTGTACAGAGAGCCGTAATTGGCCAAAGCCAGGGTGGCTTTGGCTAATTATGGCTCAGGGGGTTTAATACACGCCCCACACTATATAAGGCCGCCTGCACGGCGGCCCTGCGTAGTGTGTTCCGGTGTTGAGAGAGAGATAGATAGACAGAGAGACAGTGCCATTTGATTGAAGTTAGATAGAGTAGGCAGGTGAGTCAGTTAGCTGCACTTACAGTATATTGTGTATATATATGCATCCTAGGTGTTGTATCTATCTATCTATCTATCTATCTATCTATCTATCTATCTATCTATCTATCTATCTATCTATCTATCTATCTATCTATCTATATATATATATACACTGTATTCAGTTTAGCTAGATCCGTTCCTGTTATTCTCTTAATACTACTGACAGGCAGGCAGGTGTTTTTACAGTATTTACAGCTACCTGAAGAAAATTGCTGGTGTTCTTCTGATCCTATTAGTCCTATTAGCTACAGTTAGTGTTATTTACAGCTAGTGTAGTGCATCCTCTGCACAGTGTGCACCCAAAGCTACCTGAAAAAAATTAGTGGCGTTCTTCTGATCCTATTAGTACAGTACAGCAGACAGCTGCAGTATTTACAAGTTAGTTTAGTGCATCCTCTGTACAGTGTGCACCTAAAGCTACCTGAAGAAAATTAGTGGTGTTCTTCTGATCCTATTAGTACAGTACTGCAGGCAGCTGCAGTATTTACAAGTTAGTGTAGTGCGTCCTCTGCACAGTGTGCACCTAAAGCTACCTGAAGAAAATTAGTGGTGTTCTTCTGATCCTATTAGTACAGTACAGCAGGCAGCTGCAGTATTTACAAGTTAGTTTAGTGCATCCTCTGTACAGTGTGCACCTAAAGCTACCTGAAGAAAATTAGTGGTGTTCTTCTGATCCTATTAGTACAGTACCACAGGCAGCTGCAGTATTTACAAGTTAGTGAAGTGCATCCTCTGCACAGTGTGCACCTAAAGCTACCTAAAGAAAATTAGAGGTGTTCTTCTGATCCCATTAGTACAGTGCCGCAGGCAGCTGCAGTATTTACAAGTTAGTTTAGTGCATCCTCTGCACAGTGTGCACCTAAAGCTACCTGAAGAAAATTGGTGGTGTTCTTCTAAACCTATTAGTATTGCAGGCAGCTGTAGTATTTACAAGTTAGTGTGGTGCGTCCTCTGCACAGTGTGCACGAAGAAAATTAGTGGTGTTCTTCCGATCCTATTAGTACAGTACAGATGGGAGCCTTCTTACGTATGGCTTTCACTCGATGTATGCTCCCTTTATACCTCCATCCCACACCAGTTTGGATTGATGGCTTTGGAGCAGTTTTTATCTACGGATCCTTTAATGAACATGCGTCAGGCCAGATTTATCATAGAGGCCACAGAGTTCTGCCTGACGCATAATTATTTTACTTTCAATGGAGATTTTTATCAACAAATACAAGGTACGGCGATGGGAGCTAACTTTGCTCCGTCCTACGCCAATTTGGCTATGGGTTTTTGGGAAAATGAATACATTCATAATCATAACCCTTTTGCAGCCAACATAGTGTTTTTTGGTAGGTACATTGACGACTTGATTATCATCTGGGATGGTGATTCTGAGCTCATTACTCCTTTGTGAAACATTGCAATGATAATCCTTATGGACTTTCATTCACATCAGTCACAGATTGTGCCACCATAGCCTTTTTGGATTTAGAATTGGGACACGAAGGTTCAGTTATCACCTCTAAGAACTACACCAAGCCTACTGCAGGCAACTCGTATTTGCACTACAAGAGTTGCCATTTTCCGAAATGGATTACCAACATCCCAAAAGGGCAGTTTTGTCGTCTTCGACAAAATTGCACAAAAGATTCGGATTACACTGCACTTAGTGTTAATCTAAAAAGGAAATTTCTGGATAAACAATATCCAGAGCCCTTGGTTGATGAAGCCTACAATCACTACCTTCATGGCAAACCTCCCAGAGGCAATACATCTCCTAAAGACTGTTCCAGTAGATTCGTAACCACTTTTCACCACAAATTTAAACATATGGAAAAAATTCTATCTAAACATTGGGATATTTTACAACAGGATCCCCACCTCTCAGCTGTACTACCTTCACACCCCAAAGTCACATACCGTAGGGCCCCTAACCTAAAGAGTAAAATTGCCCCTAGTAAGCTCAAATCTACTGTACCTTCTCCTGTTGCACCTACACTAATACCTCTGGTGGGTATGTATCAGTGCCGCAAGGCCTTGTGCAAAACTTGCCATTTTGTCCATCATGGTCAGAAGTCTTTTAGTACTAAAGGTAAAACCTACATGTTAAAAGACTTCTTTAACTGCTCATCAGACTTCGTAGTCTATGGTCTGAGTTGCCCATGCGGGCTGATTTATGTAGGCCGTACCATCAGGGCTCTCAGACAGAGGTTCGGTGAGCACAGAAGGCTAATTGAAGGTGGCACTGACCCACACAGTGTCCCTAGACACTTTGCGGTAGCCCATCAGAGCTCGACAGCGGGACTTAAGGTATGGGTAATCGAACAAATCCCCAGATCTTTGTCCCCCGCTGAGAGATTTAAGAAGCTCTGTTCTTAAGAAACTTTTTGGATATACACTTTAGATGCCCTATCGCCAGGAGGAATTAACGAAAGCATAGAGATCTCCATCATCCTTTAAAAAAAATGTTTTATACATATTCCTTTTAATATATTTCCATTATTTTTAATTTTTAATTTTTGTTTTAATCTTTGTTTGTTTTTTCACTTGATTTTCACCTATCTTAGGTTTTGTACGATTATTTTTAGATCCTGTCTTGCATTTGTGTGTGCTGTATGCGTGCGCATTTCTGCGTGCACATACATACACACACATATGCAATAATAATAATAATTTTTACCAATCACCATCTATTTAGTAATAACTGGATCTCCTTTTCAAATAATTGTGTGTTTTTATATAAGGCCTGATTTGTGTGTGACAGAGAGATACATGCTCTTTCCCTCTCCTCCCCCCCCCCTCCCCCTTCCCTCTTACTATCGTATGGTGTATATATCCATATACTGTTGTTCTCCCTTTTTCCAGCTCTATTATAATTATTTACTATATGCATGGACATATATACTTATTTATATATGTTTGTTTTTTCTTTTCCTCCGCAGACTCATTATACCTATGCATTCATTTATATTAACTGATATTTATTTATATATACTTGCTTTTTTTCCCTCCCCAAATTCATCGCACTTTTGCACTTATATGTCCACATACTATTCATTCCCTCATTAATTTTTATATATTCATTATCATTCATACATTTGTATTTATTTTCCCATTAGTTTTTTCAGCTACATGCTCTTATCAATATTATCCCATATCGATCTATTTATTTATTTATATATATTCATATATCACAGTTTTTCCCAGTTATATACCCTCTGTATTAATTCAACTTTCCATTTCACATCAGTCTATTTTCTTTTCATACATCTGCCTCCTGATCATTGTCATGCTTTTCTGCTATATTGCTGACACCTTATTGCTGACACTTCTGATCGTTTTTTTTTACCATTTCCTTTAGCTCCGGTCCTGTTCCTCCCCTTCCTCTATCCAGACCAATTACCACACTTCCTGTCCTGGTCCTCCCTCCCACCTCCTACTTTTTAAGCCGCCCAATCCCATCCATCTCCAGCCTGATGAAGGGGCGCGGCTGTCACGTCACCACAGCCCGTACGCCCTGCAACGCGTCGCTCGATCTGTGACGTCATCACTCCTCGCCGGATGTTTTCGTTCTTCCACGCTCTCCGCCTAGTACTGTGACCTGTCACCGCTGCGGCCGGCCATACATCTCAGCGGTACCTCTCCTCACACACAGGCAGAGCCCCCAGCCAGGAGCTGTTTGACTGATTTGATTTCCTGATGGATGATGTCTTCTCCAGTATCTGCTCACTATTTTATGCTTTACTGATGACCTTCAACATGTGAGTTTGACCATTATTATCCTTTTATGAATAAAATCTGTTTTTAGTCTACACCCAGAGGCGCCTCTCTCTTCTGTTTCTCCATAGGATTTGGAATGTGGTTTCGTTTCTTGATGAAGGCAGCCCTGCTTGTGGACTTACCATTCCTTGGATCCTTGAACCCCTTATATGTATATGACTGTGAGATCATGCCCCACATGTAATAACGTGATACATTTCCCTCCATGGACGTATACATGTGAACACTATTCATTTATTGAATTTATTGTAAGACTGAGAAGATTTCAGTTTTCTCCCCACCCCCCTGTTTTTTGTTTTTGTTGTTATTATTGTCATTTCCAGTTCTCTGTGCCTTTACTTGCATACAGTACCGCAGGCAGCTGCAGTATTTACAAGTTAGTGTAGTGCGTCCTCTGCAGTATGCACCTAAAGCTACCTAAAGAAAATTAGTGGTATTCTTCTGATCTTATTAGTACAGTACCGCAGGCAGCAGCAGTATTTACAAGTTAGTGTAGTGCGTCCTCTGCACAGCGTGCACCTAAAGCTACCTGAAGAAAATTAGTGGTGTTCTTCTAATCCTATTAGTATCGCAGGCAGCTGTAGTATTTATAAGTTAATGTAGTGCATCCTCTGCACAGTGTGCACCTAAAGCTACCTGAAGAAAATTTGTGGTGTTCTTCTGATCCTATTAGTACAGTACCGCAGGCAGCTGCAGTATTTACAAGTTAGTGTAGTGCGTCCTCTGCACAGTGTGCACCTAAATCTACCTGAATAAAATTAGTGGTGTTCTTCTGATCCTATTAATACAGTACCGCAGGCAGCTGCAGTATTTACAAGTTAGTGTAGTGCGTCCTCTGCAGTATGCACCTAAAGCTACCTGAAGAAAATAAGTGGTGTTCTTCTGATCCTATTAGTACAGTACCGCAGGCAGCTGCAGTATTTACAAGTTAGTGTAGTCCATCCTCTGCACAGTGTGCACCTAAAGCTACCTGAACAAAATTATTGGTATTCTTCTGATCCTATTAGTACAGTACCGCAGGCAGCTGCAGTATTTACAAGTTAGTGTAGTGCGTCCTCTGCACAGTGTGCGCCTAAAGCTACCTGAAGAAAATTGGTGGTGTTCTTCTAAACCTATTAGTATCGCAGGCAGCTGTAGTATTTACAAGTTAGTGTAGTGCGTCCTCTGCACAGTGTGCACTTAAAGCTACCTGAAGAAAATTAGTGGTGTTCTTCTAATCCTATTAGTACAGTACCGCAGGCAGCTGCAGTATTTACAAGTTAGTGTAGTGCGTGCTCTGCACAATGTGCACCTAAAGCTACCTGAAGAAAATTAGTGGTGTTCTTCTGATCCTATTAATACAGTACCGCAGGCAGCTGCAGTATTTACAAGTTAGTGTAGTGCGTCCTCTGCAGTATGCACCTAAAGCTACCTGAAGAAAATAAGTGGTATTCTTCTGATCCTATTAGTACAGTACCGCAGGCAGCTGCAGTATTTACAAGTTAGTGTAGTGCGTCCTCTGCACAGTGTGCACCTAAAGCTACCTGAAGAAAAATGGTGGTGTTCTTCTGATCCTATTAGTATCGCAGGCAGCTGTAGTATTTACAAGTTAGTGTAGTGCGTCCTCTGCACAGTGTGCACCTAAAGCTACCTGAGAAAAATTAGTGGTGTTCTTCTGATCCTATTAGTACAGTACCGCAGGCAGATGCAGTATTTACAAGTTAGTGTAGTCCGTCCTCTGCACAGTGTGCACCTAAAGCTACCTGAAGAAAATTAGTGGTATTCTTCTGATCGTATTAGTACGGTACCGCAGGCAGCTGCAGTATTTACAAGTTAGTGTAGTGCATCCTCTGCACAGTGTGCACCTAAAGCTACCTGAAGATAAATGGTGGTGTTCTTCTGATCCTATTAATATCGCAGGCAGCTGTAGTATTTACAAGTTAGTGTCGTGCGTCCTCTGAACAGTGTGCACATAAAGCTACCTGAAGAAAATTAGTGGTGTTCTTCTGATCCTATTAGTATACTGCAACAGGCAGCTGCAGTATTTACAAGTTAGTGTAGTGCGTCCTCTGCAGTATGCACCTAAAGCTACCTGAAGAAAATAAGTGGTGTTCTTCTGATCCTATTAGTACAGTACCGCAGGCAGCTGCAGTATTTACAAGTTAGTGTAGTGCGTCCTCTCTACAGTGTACACCTAAAGCTACCTGACGAAAAATGGTGGTGTTCTTCTGATCCTATTAGTATCGCAGGCAGCTGTAGAATTTACAAGTTAGTGTAGTGCATCCTCTGAACAGTGTACACCTAAAGCTACCTGAAGAAAATTAGTGGTGTTCTTCTGATCCTATTAGTACAGTACCAAAGGCAGCTTAAGTATTTACAAGTTAGTGTAGTGCGTCCTCTGCACAGTGTGCACCTAAAGCTATCTGAATAAAATTAGTGGTTTTCTTCTGATCCTATTAAAATACCACAGGCAGTCAGCTACAGCATTTACAGTTATTGCAGTGCATCCTCTGCACAGTGTGCACCTAAAGCTACCTGAAGACAATTGCTCTTGTTATGCTCCTATTAATACTATACTCAGACAGCTACAGTATTTCCAGTTAGTGTACTATATCCTCTGCACAGTATGCACCTAAAGCTACCTGAAGAAAATTAGTGGTGTTCTTCTGATCATATTAGTACAGTACCGCAGGCAGCTGCAGTATTTACAAGTTAATTTAGTGCGTCCTCTGCACAGTGTGCACCTAAAGCTACCTAAAGAAAATTGGTGGTGTTCTTCTGATCATATTAGTACAGCAGTGCAGGAAGCTGCAGTATTTAAAAGTTAGTTTAGTGCATCCTCTGTACTGTGTGCACCTAAAGCTACCAGAAAAAAATGAGTGGTGTTCTTCTGATCCTATTAGTACAGTACCGCAGGCAGCTGCAGTATTTACAAGTTAGTGTAGTGCGTCCTCTGCACAGTGTGCAAATAAAGCTACCTGAAGTAAATTAGTGGTGTTCTTCTGATCCTATTAGTACAGTACCTCAGGCGCTGCAGTATTTACAAGTTAGTGTAGTGCGTCCTCTGCACAGTGTGCACCTTAAGCTACCTGAATAAAATAAGTGGTTTTCTTCTGATCTTATTAGTGCAGTACCGCAGGAAACTGCAGTATTTACAAGTTAGTGTAGTGCGTCCTCTGCACAGTGTGAACCTAAAGCTACCTGAAGAAAATTAGTGGTGTTCTTTTGATCCAATAATACCACAGGCAGTCAGCTACAGTATTTACAGTTAGTGTAGTGCATCCTCTGCACAGTGTGCACCTAAAGCTACCTGAAGAAAATTAGTGGTGTTATTCTGATCCTATTAGTACAGTACCGCAGGCAGCTGAAGTATTTACAAGTTAGTGTAGTGCGTCCTCTGCACAGTGTGCACCTAAAGCTACCTAAAGAAAATTAGTGGTGGTCTTCTGGTCCCATTAGTACAGTGCCGCAGGCAGCTGCAGTATTTACAAGTTAGTTTAGTGCGTCCTCAGCACAGTGTGCAAAAAAAGCTACCTGAAGAAAATTAGTGGTGTTCTTCTGATCCTATTAGTACAGTACCGCAGGCGCTGCAGCATTTACAAGTTAGTGTAGTGCGTCCTCTGCACAGTGTGCACCTAAAGCTACCTGAATAAAATTATTGGTTTTCTACTGATCCTATTAGTGCAGTACTGCAGGCAACTGCAGTATTTACAAGTTAGTGCAGTGCGTCCTCTGAACAGTGTGCACCTAAAGCTACCTGAAGAAAATTATTGGTGTTCTTCTGATCCTATTAGTACAGTACCACAGGCAGCTTAAGTATTTACAAGTTAGTGTAGTGCGTCCTCTGCACGGTGTGCACCTAAAGCTACCTGAATAAAATTAGTGGTTTTCTGTTGATTCTATTCGTGCAGTACCGCAGGCAGCTGCAGTATTTACAAGTCAGTGTAGTGCGTCCTCTGCACAGTGTGCACCTAAAGCTACCTGAAGACAATTGCTGTTGTTATGCTCCTATTAATACTATACTCAGGCAGCTACAGTATTTCCAGTTAGTGTACTATATCCTCTGCACAGTATGCACCTAAAGCTACCTGAAGAAAATTAGGGGTGTTCTTCTGATCATATTAGTACAGTACCGCAGGCAGCTGCAGTATTTACAAGTTAATTTAGTGCATCCTCTGCACAGTGTGCACCTAAAGCTACCTAAAGAAAATTGGTGGTGTTCTTCTGATCCTATTATTATCACAGGCAGCTGTAGTATTTACAAGTTAGTGTAGTGCGTCCTCTGCACAGTGTGCACCTAAAGCTACCTGAAGAAAATTAGTGGTGTTCTTCTGATCATATTAGTACAGCAGTGCAGGAAGCTGCAGTATTTAAAAGTTAGTTTAGTGCATCCTCTGTACTGTGTGCACCTAAAGCTACCAGAAAAAAATGAGTGGTGTTCTTCTGATCCTATTAGTACAGTACCGCAGGCAGCTGCAGTATTTACAAGTTAGTGTAGTGCGTCCTCTGCACAGTGTGCAAATAAAGCTACCTGAAGTAAATTAGTGGTGTTCTTCTGATCCTATTAGTACAGTACCTCAGGCGCTGCAGTATTTACAAGTTAGTGTAGTGCGTCCTCTGCACAGTGTGCACCTTAAGCTACCTGAATAAAATAAGTGGTTTTCTTCT
The DNA here is from genome assembly GCF_042186555.1 of Aquarana catesbeiana. Lineage (NCBI taxonomy): Eukaryota > Metazoa > Chordata > Amphibia > Anura > Ranidae > Aquarana > Aquarana catesbeiana. The sequence continues at coordinate 348,275,321 of NC_133327.1, read as the reverse complement.
GATCTTATTAGTGCAGTACCGCAGGAAACTGCAGTATTTACAAGTTAGTGTAGTGCGTCCTCTGCACAGTGTGAACCTAAAGCTACCTGAAGAAAATTAGTGGTGTTCTTTTGATCCAATAATACCACAGGCAGTCAGCTACAGTATTTACAGTTAGTGTAGTGCATCCTCTGCACAGTGTGCACCTAAAGCTACCTGAAGAAAATTAGTGGTGTTATTCTGATCCTATTAGTACAGTACCGCAGGCAGCTGAAGTATTTACAAGTTAGTGTAGTGCGTCCTCTGCACAGTGTGCACCTAAAGCTACCTAAAGAAAATTAGTGGTGGTCTTCTGGTCCCATTAGTACAGTGCCGCAGGCAGCTGCAGTATTTACAAGTTAGTTTAGTGCGTCCTCAGCACAGTGTGCAAAAAAAGCTACCTGAAGAAAATTAGTGGTGTTCTTCTGATCCTATTAGTACAGTACCGCAGGCGCTGCAGCATTTACAAGTTAGTGTAGTGCGTCCTCTGCACAGTGTGCACCTAAAGCTACCTGAATAAAATTATTGGTTTTCTACTGATCCTATTAGTGCAGTACTGCAGGCAACTGCAGTATTTACAAGTTAGTGCAGTGCGTCCTCTGAACAGTGTGCACCTAAAGCTACCTGAAGAAAATTATTGGTGTTCTTCTGATCCTATTAGTACAGTACCACAGGCAGCTTAAGTATTTACAAGTTAGTGTAGTGCGTCCTCTGCACGGTGTGCACCTAAAGCTACCTGAATAAAATTAGTGGTTTTCTGTTGATTCTATTCGTGCAGTACCGCAGGCAGCTGCAGTATTTACAAGTCAGTGTAGTGCGTCCTCTGCACAGTGTGCACCTAAAGCTACCTGAAGACAATTGCTGTTGTTATGCTCCTATTAATACTATACTCAGGCAGCTACAGTATTTCCAGTTAGTGTACTATATCCTCTGCACAGTATGCACCTAAAGCTACCTGAAGAAAATTAGGGGTGTTCTTCTGATCATATTAGTACAGTACCGCAGGCAGCTGCAGTATTTACAAGTTAATTTAGTGCATCCTCTGCACAGTGTGCACCTAAAGCTACCTAAAGAAAATTGGTGGTGTTCTTCTGATCCTATTATTATCACAGGCAGCTGTAGTATTTACAAGTTAGTGTAGTGCGTCCTCTGCACAGTGTGCACCTAAAGCTACCTGAAGAAAATTAGTGGTGTTCTTCTGATCATATTAGTACAGCAGTGCAGGAAGCTGCAGTATTTAAAAGTTAGTTTAGTGCATCCTCTGTACTGTGTGCACCTAAAGCTACCAGAAAAAAATGAGTGGTGTTCTTCTGATCCTATTAGTACAGTACCGCAGGCAGCTGCAGTATTTACAAGTTAGTGTAGTGCGTCCTCTGCACAGTGTGCACCTTAAGCTACCTGAATAAAATAAGTGGTTTTCTTCTGATCTTATTAGTGCAGTACCGCAGGAAACTGCAGTATTTACAAGTTAGTGTAGTGCGTCCTCTGCACAGTGTGAACCTAAAGCTACCTGAAGAAAATTAGTGGTGTTCTTTTGATCCAATAATACCACAGGCAGTCAGCTACAGTATTTACAGTTAGTGTAGTGCATCCTCTGCACAGTGTGCACCTAAAGCTACCTGAAGAAAATTAGTGGTGTTATTCTGATCCTATTAGTACAGTACCGCAGGCAGCTGAAGTATTTACAAGTTAGTGTAGTGCGTCCTCTGCACAGTGTGCACCTAAAGCTACCTAAAGAAAATTAGTGGTGGTCTTCTGGTCCCATTAGTACAGTGCCGCAGGCAGCTGCAGTATTTACAAGTTAGTTTAGTGCGTCCTCAGCACAGTGTGCAAAAAAAGCTACCTGAAGAAAATTAGTGGTGTTCTTCTGATCCTATTAGTACAGTACCGCAGGCGCTGCAGCATTTACAAGTTAGTGTAGTGCGTCCTCTGCACAGTGTGCACCTAAAGCTACCTGAATAAAATTATTGGTTTTCTACTGATCCTATTAGTGCAGTACTGCAGGCAACTGCAGTATTTACAAGTTAGTGCAGTGCGTCCTCTGAACAGTGTGCACCTAAAGCTACCTGAAGAAAATTATTGGTGTTCTTCTGATCCTATTAGTACAGTACCACAGGCAGCTTAAGTATTTACAAGTTAGTGTAGTGCGTCCTCTGCACGGTGTGCACCTAAAGCTACCTGAATAAAATTAGTGGTTTTCTGTTGATTCTATTCGTGCAGTACCGCAGGCAGCTGCAGTATTTACAAGTCAGTGTAGTGCGTCCTCTGCACAGTGTGCACCTAAAGCTACCTGAAGACAATTGCTGTTGTTATGCTCCTATTAATACTATACTCAGGCAGCTACAGTATTTCCAGTTAGTGTACTATATCCTCTGCACAGTATGCACCTAAAGCTACCTGAAGAAAATTAGGGGTGTTCTTCTGATCATATTAGTACAGTACCGCAGGCAGCTGCAGTATTTACAAGTTAATTTAGTGCATCCTCTGCACAGTGTGCACCTAAAGCTACCTAAAGAAAATTGGTGGTGTTCTTCTGATCCTATTATTATCACAGGCAGCTGTAGTATTTACAAGTTAGTGTAGTGCGTCCTCTGCACAGTGTGCACCTAAAGCTACCTGAAGAAAATTAGTGGTGTTCTTCTGATCATATTAGTACAGCAGTGCAGGAAGCTGCAGTATTTAAAAGTTAGTTTAGTGCATCCTCTGTACTGTGTGCACCTAAAGCTACCAGAAAAAAATGAGTGGTGTTCTTCTGATCCTATTAGTACAGTACCGCAGGCAGCTGCAGTATTTACAAGTTAGTGTAGTGCGTCCTCTGCACAGTGTGCAAATAAAGCTACCTGAAGTAAATTAGTGGTGTTCTTCTGATCCTATTAGTACAGTACCTCAGGCGCTGCAGTATTTACAAGTTAGTGTAGTGCGTCCTCTGCACAGTGTGCACCTTAAGCTACCTGAATAAAATAAGTGGTTTTCTTCTGATCTTATTAGTGCAGTACCGCAGGAAACTGCAGTATTTACAAGTTAGTGTAGTGCGTCCTCTGCACAGTGTGAACCTAAAGCTACCTGAAGAAAATTAGTGGTGTTCTTTTGATCCAATAATACCACAGGCAGTCAGCTACAGTATTTACAGTTAGTGTAGTGCATCCTCTGCACAGTGTGCACCTAAAGCTACCTGAAGAAAATTAGTGGTGTTATTCTGATCCTATTAGTACAGTACCGCAGGCAGCTGAAGTATTTACAAGTTAGTGTAGTGCGTCCTCTGCACAGTGTGCACCTAAAGCTACCTAAAGAAAATTAGTGGTGGTCTTCTGGTCCCATTAGTACAGTGCCACAGGCAGCTGCAGTATTTACAAGTTAGTTTAGTGCGTCCTCAGCACAGTGTGCAAAAAAAGCTACCTGAAGAAAATTAGTGGTGTTCTTCTGATCCTATTAGTACAGTACCGCAGGCGCTGCAGCATTTACAAGTTAGTGTAGTGCGTCCTCTGCACAGTGTGCACCTAAAGCTACCTGAATAAAATTATTGGTTTTCTACTGATCCTATTAGTGCAGTACTGCAGGCAACTGCAGTATTTACAAGTTAGTGCAGTGCGTCCTCTGAACAGTGTGCACCTAAAGCTACCTGAAGAAAATTATTGGTGTTCTTCTGATCCTATTAGTACAGTACCACAGGCAGCTTAAGTATTTACAAGTTAGTGTAGTGCGTCCTCTGCACGGTGTGCACCTAAAGCTACCTGAATAAAATTAGTGGTTTTCTGTTGATTCTATTCGTGCAGTACCGCAGACAGCTGCAGTATTTACAAGTCAGTGTAGTGCGTCCTCTGCACAGTGTGCACCTAAAGCTACCTGAAGACAATTGCTGTTGTTATGCTCCTATTAATACTATACTCAGGCAGCTACAGTATTTCCAGTTAGTGTACTATATCCTCTGCACAGTATGCACCTAAAGCTACCTGAAGAAAATTAGGGGTGTTCTTCTGATCGTATTAGTACAGTACCGCAGGCAGCTGCAGTATTTACAAGTTAATTTAGTGCATCCTCTGCACAGTGTGCACCTAAAGCTACCTAAAGAAAATTGGTGGTGTTCTTCTGATCCTATTATTATCACAGGCAGCTGTAATATTTACAAGTTAGTGTAGTGCGTCCTCTGCACAGTGTGCACCTAAAGCTACCTGAAGAAAATTAGTGGTGTTCTTCTGATCATATTAGTACAGCAGTGCAGGAAGCTGCAGTATTTAAAAGTTAGTTTAGTGCATCCTCTGTACTGTGTGCACCTAAAGCTACCAGAAAAAAATGAGTGGTGTTCTTCTGATCCTATTAGTACAGTACCGCAGGCAGCTGCAGTATTTACAAGTTAGTGTAGTGCGTCCTCTGCACAGTGTGCACCTAAAGCTACCTGAAGAAAATTAGTGGTGTTATTCAGATCCTATTAGTAGAGTGCCGCAGGCAGCTGCAGTATTTACAAGTCAGTTTAGTGCGTCCTCTGCACAGTGTGCAAATAAAGCTACCTGAAGTAAATTAGTGGTGTTCTTCTGATCCTATTAGTAAAGTACCTCAGGCGCTGCAGTATTTACAAGTTAGTGCAGTGTGTCCTCTGCACAGTGTGCACCTAAAGCTACCTGAATAAAATTAGTGGTTTTCTGCTGATCCTATTAGTGCAGTACCGCAGGAAACTGCAGTATTTACAAGTTAGTGTAGTGCGTCCTCTGCACAGTGTGCACCTAAAGCTACCTGAAGAAAATTAGTGGTGTTCTTCTGATCCTATTAATACCACAGGCAGTCAGCTACAGTATTTACAGTTAGTGTAGTGCATCCTTTGCACAGTGTGCACCTAAAGCTACCTGGAGACAATTGCTGTTGTTATGCTCCTATAAATACCACACTCAGGCAGCTACAGAATTTACAGTTAGTTTACTATGTCCTCTGCACAGTGTGTACCTACATACCTGAAGAAAATTAGTAGTGTTCTTCTGATCCTATTAGTACAGTACCGCAGGCAGCTGGAGTATTTACAAGTTAGTGTAGTGCGTCCTCTGCACAGTGTGCACCTAAAGCTACCTGAGGAAAATTAGTGGTGTTCTTCTGATCCTATTAGTACAGTACCACAGGCAGCTGCAGTATTTACAAGTTAGTGTAGTGCGTCCTCTGCACAGTGTGCATCTAAAGCTACCTGAAGAAAATTGGTGGTGTTCATCTAAACCTATTAGTATCGCAGGCAGCTGTAGTATTTACAAGTTAGTGTAGTGCATCCTCTGCACAGTGTGCACCTTAAGCTACCTGAAGACAATTGTTGTTATGCTCCTATTAATACCATACTCAGGCAGCTAAAGTATTTACAGTTAGTGTACTATATCCTCTGCACAGTATGCACCTAAAGCTACCTGAAGAAAATTAGTGGTGTTCTTCTGATCATATTAGAACAGTACCGCAGGCAGCTGCAGTATTTACAAGTTAATTTAGTGCGTCCTCTGCACAGTGTGCACCTAAAGCTACATGAAGAAAATTAGTTGTGTTCTTCTGATCCTATTAGTACAGCAGTGCAGGCAGGTGCAGTATTTACAAGTTTGTTTAGAGCATCCTCTGTACAGTGTGCACCTAAAGCTACCAGAAGAAAATTAGTGGTGTTCTTCTGATCCTATTAGTACAATACCGCAGGCAGCTGCAGTATTTACAAGTTAGTGTAGTGCGTCCTCTGCACAGTGTGCACCTAAAGCTACCTGAAGAAAATTAGTGGTTTTATTCTGATCCTACTGGTACAGTACCGCAGGCAGCTGCATTATTTACAAGTTAGTGTAGTGCGTCCTCAGCACAGTGTGCAAAAAAGGCTACCTGAATAAAATTATTGGTTTTCTACTGATCCTATTAGTGCAGTACCGCAGGCAACTGCAGTATTTACAAGTTAGTGCAGTGCGTCCTCTGCACAGTGTGCACCTAAAGCTACCTGAAGAAAATTAGTGGTGTTCTTCTGATCCTATTAGTACAGTACCGCATGCAGCTGCAGTATTTACAAGTTAGTGTAGTGCGTCCTCTGCACAGTTTGCACCTAAAGCTACCTGAATAAAATTAGTGGTGTTCTTCTGATCCTATTAATATAGTAACGCAGGCAGCTGCAGTATTTACAAGTTAGTGTAGTGCGTCCTCTGCAGTATGCACCTAAAGCTACCTGAAGAAAATAAGTGGTGTTCTTCTGATCCTATTAATACAGTACCGCAGGCAGCTGCAGTATTTACAAGTTAGTGTAGTCCGTCCTCTGCACAGTGTGCACCTAAAGCTACCTGAAGAAAATTAGTGGTATTCTTCTGATCCTATTAGTACGGTACCGCAGGCAGATGCAATATTTACAAGTTAGTGTAGTGCATCCTCTGCACAGTGTGCACCTAAAGCTACCTGAAGAAAAATGGTGGTGTTCTTCTGATCCTATTAGTATCGCAGGCAGCTGTAGTATTTACAAGTTAGTGTCGTGCGTCCTCTCAACAGTGTGCATATAAAGCTACCTGAAGAAAATTAGTGGTGTTCTTCTGATCCTATTAGTACACTGCAACAGGCAGCCGCAGTATTTACAAGTTAGTGTAGTGCGTCCTCTGCAGTATGCACCTAAAGCTACCTGAAGAAAATAAGTGGTGTTCTTCTGATCCTATTAGTTCAGTACCGCAGGCAGCTGCAGTATTTACAAGTTAGTGTAGTGCGTCCTCTCTACAGTGTGCACCTAAAGCTACCTGAAGAAAAATGGTGGTGTTCTTCTGATCCTATTAGTATCGCAGGCAGCTGTAGAATTTACAAGTTAGTGTAGTGCGTCCTCTGCACAGTGTGCACCTAAGGCTACCCGAATAAAATTAACGTTGTTCTGCTGATCCTATTAGTACATTACCGCAGGCAGCTGCAGTATTTACAAGTTAGTGTAATGCGTCCTCTGCACAGTGTGCACCCAAAGCTACCTGAAGAATATTAATGGTGTTCTTCTGATCCTATTAGTACAGTACCGCAGGCAGTTGCAGTTTTTACAAGTTAGTGTAGTGCGTCCTCTGCACAGTGTGCACCTAAAGCTACCTGAATAAAATTAGTGGTATTTTGCTGATCCTATTAGTGCAGTACCACAGGCAGCTGCAGTATTTACAAGTTCATGTAGCGCGTCCCCTGCACAGTGTGCACCTAAAGCTATCTGAAGAAAATTAGTGGTGTTCTTCTGATCTTATTAGTACAGTACCGCAGGCAGCTGCAGTATTTACAAGTTAGTGTAGTGCGTCCTCTGCACAGCGTGCACCTAAGGCTACCTGAATAAAATTAGCATTGTTCTGCTGATCCTATTAGTACATTACCGCAGGCAGCTGCAGTATTTACAATTTAGTGTAGTGCGTCCTCTGCACAGTGTGCACCTAAAGCTACCTGAAGAAAATTAGTGGTGTTCTTTTAATCCTATTAGTACAGTACCGCAGGCAGCTGCAGTATTTACAAGTTAGTGTAGTGCGTCCTCTGCACAGTGTGCACCTAAAGCTACCTGAAGAAAATTAGTGGTGTTCTTCTGATCCTATTAGTACAGTACCGCATGCAGCTGCAGTATTTACAAGTTAGTGTAGTGTGTCCTCTGCACAGTTTGCACCTAAAGCTACCTGAATAAAATTAGTGGTGTTCTTCGGATCCTATTAATACAGTACCGCCGGCAGCTGCAGTATTTACAAGTTAGTGTAGTGCGTCCTCTGCAGTATGCACCTAGAGCTACCTGAAGAAAATTAGTGGTGTTCTTCTGATCCTATTAGTACAGTACCGCAGGCAGATGCAGTATTTACAAGTTAGTGTAGTCCGTCCTCTGCACAGTGTGCACCTAAAGCTACCTGAAGAAAATTAGTGGTATTCTTCTGATCGTATTAGTACGGTACCGCAGGCAGCTGCAGTATTTACAAGTTAGTGTAGTGCATCCTCTGCACAGTGTGCACCTAAAGCTACCTGAAGAAAAATGGTGGTGTTCTTCTGATCCTATTAATATTGCAGGCAGCTGTAGTATTTACAAGTTAGTGTCGTGCGTCCTCTGAACAGTGTGCACATAAAGCTACCTGAAGAAAATTAGTGGTGTTCTTCTGATCCTATTAGTACAGTACCAAAGCAGCTTAAGTATTTACAAGTTAGTGTAGTGCGTCCTCTGCACAGTGTGCACCTAAAGCTACCTGAATAAAATTAGTGGTTTTCTGTTGATTCTATTCGTGCAGTACCGCAGGCAGCTGCAGTATTTAGAAGTTAGTATAGTGCGTCCTCTGCACAGTGTGCACCTAAAGCTACCTGAAGAAAATGAGTGGTGTTCTTCTGATCCTATTAAAATACCACAGGCAATCAGCTACAGCATTTACAGTTATTGCAGTGCATCCTCTGCACAGTGTGCACCTAAAGCTACCTGAAGACAATTGCTGTTGTTATGCTCCTATTAATACTATACTCAGGCAGCTACAGTATTTCCAGTTAGTGTACTATATCCTCTGCACAGTATGCACCTAAAGCTACCTGAAGAAAATTAGTGGTGTTCTTCTGATCATATTAGTACAGTACCGCAGGCAGCTGCAGTATTTACAAGTTAATTTAGTGCGTCCTCTGCACAGTGTGCACCTAAAGCTACCTAAAGAAAATTGGTGGTGTTCTTCTGATCCTATTATTATCGCAGGCAGCTGTAGTATTTACAAGTTAGCGTAGTGCGTCCTCTGCACAGTGTGCACCTAAAGCTACATGAAGAAAATTAGTGGTGTTCTTCTGATTATATTAGTACAGCAGTGCAGGAAGCTGCAGTATTTAAAAGTTAGTTTAGTGCATCCTCTGTACTGTGTGCACCTAAAGCTACCAGAAAAAAATTAGTGGTGTTCTTCTGATCCTATTAGTACAGTATCGCAGGCAGCTGCAGTATTTACAAGTTAGTGTAGTGCGTCCTCTGCACAGTGTGCACCTAAAGCTACCTGAAGAAAATTAGTGGTGTTATTCAGATCCTATTAGTAGAGTGCCGCAGGCAGCTGCAGCATTTACAAGTCAGTTTAGTGCGTCCTCTGCACAGTGTGCAAATAAAGCTACCTGAAGTAAATTAGTGGTGTTCTTCTGATCCTATTAGTACAGTACCTCAGGCGCTGCAGTATTTACAAGTTAGTGTAGTGCGTCCTCTGCACAGTGTGCACCTAAAGCTACCTGAATAAAATTAGTGGTTTTCTGCTGATCCTATTAGTGCAGTACCGCAGGAAACTGCAGTATTTACAAGTTAGTGTAGTGCGTCCTCTGCACAGTGTGCACCTAAAGCTACCTGAAGAAAATGAGTGGTGTTCTTCTGATCCTTTTAATACCACAGGCAGTCAGCTACAGTATTTACAGTTAGTGTAGTGCATCCTCTGCACAGTGTACACCTAAAGCTACCTGGAGACAATTGCTGTTGTTGTGCTCCTATTAATACCACAGGCAGGCAGCTACAGTATTTACAGTTATTGTACTGTGTCCTCTGCACAGTGTGCACCTAAAGCTACCTGAAGAAAATTGGTGGTGTTCTTCTGATCCTATTAATACCACAGGCAGATAGCTACAGTATTTACAGTTAGTGTACTGCGTCCTCTGCACAGCGTGCACCTAAAGCTACTTGAAGAAAATTGCTGTTGTTCTGCTCCTATTAATACCACAGGCAGGCAGCTACAGTATTTACAGTTAGTGTACTGTTTCCTCAGCACAGTGTGCACCTAAAGCTACCTGAATAAAATTGGTGGTGTTCTTCTGATCCTATATTAATACCACAGGCAGGCAGCTACAGTATTTTCAGTTATGCCGCGTACACATGATCAGACTTTCTGGCATACTTGGTCCGGCAGACTTTCCGACGGACTTTGTCCGCCAGGTGCGCCGTACTTTAAAATGGACGGACTTGCTCACACACGACCGGACTTTCTGGCGGGCTAGGTCCGCCCGTCTTTCCGATGGACTTTCGCCAGAGTTACTGCGGACTTTCAGAATGAACGGACTTGCCCACACACAGACAAGTCCGTTCATTTTGAACATGGCTCAGGTACGACGGGACTAGAAAAGGAAGTCAATCTTGCCGCTTTTATCGACCAGATTGACACCTTGCGAGCCCCGTCACGGGTCATTCCAGGCCCTTAGGTCTGGTATGTGTTATAAAAGGAACCCTCTACGCCGAAAAAATGGCGTGGGGTCCCCCCTAAAATCCATACCAGACCTCGATCCGGGCATGCAGCCCAGGAAAGGGGGTGGGGACGAGTGAGTGCCCCCCCTCCTGAACCGTACCAGGTTGCATGCCCTCACCATGGGGGGTGGGTGCTTTGGGGGACCCCCACACCCCAAAGCACCTTGTCCCCATGTTGATGAGGACAAGGGCCTCTTCCCGACAACCCTGGCTGTTGGTTGTTGGGGTCTGTGGGCGGGGGGCTTATCGGAATCCGGGAGCCCCCTATAATAAGAGGTCCCCCAAATCCCAGCCCCCCACCCTATGTGAATGAGTATGGGGTACATGGTACCCCTACCCATTCACCTAGGGAAAAAGTGTCAATAATAAAACACACTACACAGGTTTTTAAAATAATTTATTAAACAGCTCCGGGGGGTCTTTCTCCAGCTTCGGGGGTCTTCTTCTGGCTTCGGGGGCCCTCCGGTTCCTCTTCTCCCGGCGTCCGGTTAGTTCTTCTCCGCTCTCTCTGGCCCCTTCTCCCGGTGTTCCAGTTCTTCTGCCAGCTCCTCCGCTGTCTTCATGCCGCTCTTTTGCCAGTGGAGGTCCAGACTTCTGGGCTTCTTGTTTTCTTCCCTCTTCTCTTCTCCAGATATTGACACGACGCTCACTCCGGCTTGACTGCTCTCTGAGCGCTCCGTTGTGACTTATATAGGCGGAGACCCCGCCCCCTTATGCCATCACAGTCCCTGGGCATGCTGGGACTGTGATGTTGACCACGCCCTCTAAAACGTCACAATCCCAGCATGCCCAGGGGAGGTGCCCCCTCCCCCAAAGCACCCACCCCCCATGTTGAGGGCATGCGGCCTGGTACAGTTGAGGAGGAGGGGTACTCGCTCGTCCCCACCCCCTTTCCTGACCGGGCGGGTTGCATGCTCGGATCGGGGTCTGGTATGGATTTTAGGGGGGACCCCACGCCATTTTTTCGGTGTAGGGGCTTCCCTTTAAAATCCATACCAGACCTAAGGGCCTGGTATGCCCCGCGCTTGCCGCAATAATAAAATTTGTTTTTCCTATTGAAGTGAGCGCAAAATTCAATACCCTGCCCTTGCGTCGTATCTGGGCCGTCGGACCAAAATACAGACGAGCAGGCTTTCTGTCGGACCAGCACACAGACGAGCGGACTTTCCGTCAAAAACTGAGTCCGACGGAAAGATTTAAAACATGCTTCAAATCTAGGTCTGGCGGACTTTTGAGAAAAGTCCGCCGGAGCCTACACACGGTCGGATTGTAGTCCGCCGGACCAAGTATGCTGGAAAGTCCGCTCGTGTGTATGCAGCATTAGTGTACTGTGTCCTCAGTGTGCACCTAAAGCTACGTACACATGAGTGGACTTTACGGCAGACTTGGTCCTGCGGACTTGAGTCTGTCGGATAATTTGATTGTGTGTGGGCTCCAGTGGACTTTTTTTTTCCAAAAGTTCGACGGACCTAGAAATTAAACATGTTTCAAATCTTTCAGACGGACTCGAGTCCGGTCGAAAAGTTTGCTCGTCTGTATGCTAGACTGACGGACAAAATCCGACACTAGGACAGCTATTGGCTACTGGCTATGAACTTCCTTGTTTTAGTTCAGTCGTACATCATCACGTACGAATCCATCGGACTTTGGTTGATCGTGTGTAGGTAAGTCTGTTCATTCGGAAAGTCAGTAGGAAAGTCTGTCGAAAAGTCAGCCGCACCAAGTCTGCCGTAAAGTCCGCTCGTGTGTACGCAGCATTAAGCTACCTGAATAAAATTGGTGGTGTTCTTCTGATCCTATATTAATACCACAGGCAGGCAGCTACAGTATTTACAGTTAGTGTACTGCATCCTCTGCACAGTGTGCACCTAAAGATACCTGAAGAAAATTTCTGTTCTTCTGCTCCTATTAATACCACAGGCAGGCAGCTACAGTATTTACAGTTAGTGTACTGTGTCCTCTGCACAGTGTGCACCTAAAGCTACCTGAAAGCAATTGCTGGTGTTCTCATACTAATAATACTACAGGCAGGCAGTTGATTCTGCTAGCTGCAGTATCAGTATATATATATATATACAACCCAGCTTTGTGCCGCTACATCTCACTGCAGGCCATTAGTATGTCTGGAAGGCCAACAAAGAGAAGCAGACAGTCACAAGCCAATAAAAGAGGGCAAGCAGGCTCTGTGTCTAGAGGCAACAGTGCTGGTCGTGGAGATGGTGCATCTTCATCAGCACGTGGCCATGGGACACGTTTGTCCTTTTTTTTGGCAGCTGGCCGTGTTGAGCCGCAACATGCGGAAGAATTGGTAGAGTGGATGACCAAGCCGTCCTCATCCTCCTCATCCTCCTCATCCTCCTCATCCTCTCTCACCCAGGCTCAGGGTACTCAGGGCAAAGCAGCTGCCAACGCGGCCTCTTCCCTCGGCTCAATGGCATCAGTCACTCCTTCCCTAGCCCCACCATGTCCTCCTGAGGAGTCCCCCGAACTGTTTGACCACAGTGTTGGGTACATGCTCCAGGAGGATGCCCAGTGTTTTAAAGGCTCTGATGATGGTACCCAGCTAGAGGAAAGCAGTAATGTGAGCCCAGAGAGAGGGGGTGCCCAAGAAGGACAGCAATATGGCAGTCATGTTCCCCCAGCTGAAGCATACTACCAGCTTTGCTTCAGTGATGAGGAAGGAGGGGATGATGAGGTCACTGACTCCACGTGGGTGCCTGATAGGAGAGAGGAGGAGGAGGAGGTGGAGGAGGCACATCACCAACGAGGCAGGATGCCCTCCAGGGGCCAACTTAAGGGCAGCACACCGACTGCATCACACCGCAGAGCTCCGCATGTGCAGGGCGCTGCTGTCTCTGTGCGTTATTTCAAAAGTCCTTTGGTGTGGGCCTTTTTTGAGATGAGTGGATGAGTGCATCAGATGTCACTGCTGCTATTTGCAACATATGTCTCAAGCGTATGTTGCGTGGCCAAAACATCTCCTGCTTGGGCACCACATGCTTGACCAGACATATGTTGACCTGCCATGCAGTTCGTTGGCAAGCGTACCTAAAAGACCCACACCAAAGAACAAAGAGGACCTCTCCTTGCTCCTCATCAGCTGGGATCTCCAACCCCACTATACCTTCAGTCCTTTCTGAGACCTGCACAGAGAGGAATGAAGGTGTAGAATTAGGTGTGTCACAGCCAAGTACTTGGGGGCAATCTGCTATCGGTACACCGACGTCAGATTGTACCAGGCAAATTTCCCTGCCCCAGCTGCTGCACCGCCAAAAGAAGTTCACTCCCAGCCATCCACATGCCCAGCGGTTGAATGCTAGCTTGACTAAATTTCTAACACTTCAACTGCTGCCTTTTCAGTTGGCAGACTCTACACCTTTCCGAGAGTTTATGGAATGTGTAGTTCCTCAGTGGCAGGTTCCCAAACCCCACTTTTTCTCACAGAAGGCAATTCTGGCTCTCTACAGGCATGTGGAAGGCAATGGCCTCGCTGGACAGGGCGGTCATCAGTAAGGTGCACATTACCACTGACTCATGGTCCAGCAGGCATGGATATGGACGTTACCTATCTTTCACCGCACACTGGGTGACTCTTCTGGCAGCTGGGAAGGATGCAGGACAGGGTGCAGTAGTGTTGGAGGTTGTTCCACCACCACGCCTCCAAAATACTACTAGTGGTGATTCTGCCACACCTCTCTCCTCCACCCCTCTTCTTCTTCTACCTCCATGGCCTCTTCCTGTACTGATTTGTCTTTGGAAGCAGCGGTGCTCTGTAGGCATTCAAGGGTCTATGCAAGTACGCAGGCCAAAAGATGCCATGCGGTGGTTGAGCTGGTGTGCTTGGGAGACAGGAGCCACACTGGGGCAGATATTCTGTCAGCTCTGCAGGGGCAGGTTCAGAGGTGGTTGACGCCACACCAGCTTAAGGCAGGTATGGTGGTTTGCGACAATGGCACCAACCTCCTCTCTGACCTCCGACAGGGACAACTGACCCATGTGCCCTGTTTGGCTCAAATCCTTAACTTGGTGGTGCATTGGTTCTTGGGCAAGTACCCGGGCTTACAGGATGTCCTGAGGCAGGCCAAGAAAGTCTGTGTGCATTTCTGCAGGTCATATAATGACAGTACTCAGCTGGCTGACCTCCAAAAGGAATTTAACCTGCCCAAGAACCGCCTAATCTGTGACATGCTCACCAGGTGGAACTCAATGTTGGCCATGCTGCAGGGGCTGCACATGCAGCAGAGGGCCATCAATGAGTACCTGTGCGACTATGGCACTAGGACAGGGTCAGGGGAGCTTGTTTTTTTTCCCCACGCCAGTGGGTCATGATCAGGGATGCATGCACTGTCCTGTCACCATTTGAGGAGGCCATGAGGATGGTGAGCAGTGACAGTGCATGCATCAGTGACACTGTCCCCCTTGTCCACCTGTTGGAGCACACACTGCGTGGAATAATGGACAGGGCACTTGAGGCAGAACAGAGGCAGGAAGAGGAGGACTTCCTTAGCTCTCAAGGCCCCCTTTATACAGACAGTGTTCCTGCATGCCCGCCGATCACACAGGAAGAGGAGGAGGAGGAGGAGGAAGAGGAAGATTGTGTCAGCATATAGCTGGAGCCTGGCACTTAGCATCAGCAGCAGTCTTTAAGGGATCATTTACAGTCCAAAGAAACCCGTGGACTTGTATGTGGCTGGGAGGAGGTGGCTGGGGATCATGTCATCCTTAGTGATCCAGAGGACTCCGGACCGAATGCCTCAACAAACCTACGCTGCATGGCCTCCCTGATCCTGCAAAGCTTGCGGAAGGATCCTCGTATTCATGGTATCAAGGAGAGGGATCAATACTGTCTGGCAACTCTCCTTGATTCACGTTACAAGGGTAAGGTGGCGGACCTTATCTTGCTGTCGCAGAGGGAGCAGAGGATGAAACATCTTTGGGAGGCCTGTGCAACGTGTTCCCAGAGATTGGGAGGTTACAAACTCCTGTTCCTGGACGTGTTGCTGAGGCTTCGATCAGTCAAAGAAGGAGCGGTGGAGAAGGTGGCCGTCTGATCGATGCGTTCAGACAATTTTTTAGTCCGCATCCCCAAGGTATGATCTGTTCCAGCAACCATCGCCAGCGTCTGTTTTACATGGTGCAGGAATACCTAGGGGCAAGATCTGACTTGGACACCTTTTCCACCAAAAATCCTCTGGGTTACTGGGTCTTGAGGATGGATCACCCGCCAGAGCTTGCACAATATGCAATTGAGCTACTGGCCTGTCCTGCATCCAGCGTTCTTTCGAAATGCACATTCAGTGCTGCTGGAGGCTTTGTAACTGATCACAGAGTGTGCCTGTCCACCAACTCGGTCGATCGACTGACCTTCATCAAAATGAATTAGTCTTGGATCACCACCAGCTACCAAGCACCTGATGCTGATGTAACCAAATAATTATTTTTGAAATGTCAGATCCCTTCAAGACTGCCTATGCTGATGCTGAGTGACTATCCTGTTATGCTGAGTGACTATCCTCTTCCTCCTCAATGATCATGCTGATAGCTTGTAAGAATATTTTTGGTTCTGGGCGCCGCCACCAGTGGCTAAGGCCCAATTTTTCAGCCCCTGTTTAACAGGGGCGTGTAATTACAATTTTTGATGCAATATTTTGCAAGGAGGGTTCGTTGCTGCGCTCAACTAGAGTATCTGTGAGGGGTTGCAGTGTTGTGGCACCAGCACCAGTGCCTAAGGCCCAATTTTTCAGCCCCTGTTCAACAGGGACATGTAATTACAATTCTTGATCTAATATTTCACAGCGGTGCCCGTTTCTGTGCCCACCAAGAGTAACTGTGAGGACTTACAGTGTTGTGGCACCAGCACCACCACCACCACCACCAAAGTCCCAATTTTTCTGCCCCTGTTCAACAGGTGCATGTAATTACAATTCTTGATCTAATATTTCACAGCAGGGCCCGTTTCTGCGCCCACCAAGAGTACCTGTGAGGACTTACAGTGTTGTGGCAAGACCCTGAAATGGAGCTGTAGCATGGTGGCCTAGACCGTACAGTGGTTTAACAGGACAAGTTCCACTCAGAACAGGCCTCGCCATGGTCGACCAAAAAAGTTGAGTGCACATGCTCAGCGTCATATCCAGAGGTTGTCTTTGGGAAATAGAGGTATGAGTGCAGCAAGCATTGCTGCAGAGGTTGAAGGGGTGGGGGGTCAGCCTGTCAGTGCTCAGACCACACACTGCATCAAATTGGTCTGCAGGGCTGTCATCCCAGAAGGAAGTCTCTTCTAAAGATGATGCACAAGAAAGTCCCCAAACAGTTTACTGAAGGCACGCAGACTAAGAACATTGATTACTGGAACCATGTCCTGTGGTCTGATGAGACCAAGATAAACTTATTTGGTTCAGATGGTGTCAAGCGTGTATGGTGGCAACCAGGTGAGGAGTACAAAGACAAGTGTGTCTTGCCTACAGTCAAGCATGGTGGTGGGAGTGTCATGGTATGGGGCTGCATGAGAGGGTTAAGGCAGTGCTGGAAAATAATGGTGGGCACACAAAATATTGACACTTTGGGCCTGATTTGGACATTTTCACTTAGGGGTGTACTCACTTTTGTCGTCAGCAGTTTAGACATTAATGGCTGTGTGTTGAGTTATTTTGAAGGGACAGCAAATTTACACTGTTATACAAGCTGTACCCTCACTACTTTACATTGTAGCAAATTGTAATTTCTTCAGTGTTGTCACATGAAAAGATATAATAAAATATTTACACAAATGTAAGGGGTGTACTCACTTTTTTGAGATACTGTGTGTGTGTATATATATATATATATATATATATATATATATATATAGGCATACCCCACTTTTAAGTACACAATGGGGTTATTTACTAAAGTTGGAAAGTGCAAAATCAGGCTCACTTCTGCATAGCCTCAGCTTATATGCACCAATCCACTCCTGCCTCTAGGCACCAATTTTCTCAAAGTCCCCCCTCTCTGTTTTGTATTTTTTTTAAATGATTTGTCAAAAACCCTTGTATTTTTATTTACTTTTATCACTGTTTTGGAGAATGAGTAGTGGTACTGTGCTTCCCATACTCATTCACATGGGGGGGTTTGGGACCCCCTTGTTAAAAGGGGCTTCCAGATTTCGATAAGCCCCCCACTCACATTCCCCCACAACCAACAGGCAGGGTTGTGAGGAAGAGTCCCTTGTCCCAATCAATATGGGGAAAAGTTGCTTTGAGGGGGCTCCCATGTTGAGGGCATGTGGTCTGGTATGGTTCAGGAGGGAGGAGATGCCATTGAGATGGGAATCATCTAAATCTTAATCTTAAATCTTAATCATCCACTCTTGCAAGCAAAAATTCATTTTTTCTTGATTTCCCTTACACTTGATTGGGCATTCTAAGTAAATACAACGTCACTTTATTCATTAAGCTAAGTGAAAATTTAGTTAGCAAAGTAAATATTCTTTACTCCTTTTAGTAATTCAGTTGATTGCAGAAGATCATTTACTAACTGATCCTGTACTTATTCAATGGAGCCCTGCATAGAGGAAATTAATTAATTGACTTGGTGAATTGTATTACTGACTTGAGGCTATGTATGATACTGAAGTTAGCAGTTCTTTTAAAGTATAGGAAACCAAAATGGCTAATTGTAGTTGGGAAAAAACGTATATTTCCTATATCTAAGTAAGTACCTTTCTAATAACTTTTATTGTATGTGATATATGTAGAAACACTTAAAGATTACCAAATAACTTAACAATGAAGATGCACTGTTAGAAGTATTAGCTAAGAAACTCTGAGATTTGTTTACTGAGGTAGCGTCACCATATTGAGTTCCTGTTTGAGATTCAGCCCCAACTGATGCATCATTCATCATAAAAATGCTGCCGTATGCATTTAAATACAGCTAAGAAGCTTGATTTAAACCAAGCACAGTTTTTTTAACCCCTTCCTTATTTGCATGCATTAATAAATATTTAGGAACCTAAAGGACCACATTAAACCACATTGTTTTGCTCAACAAAGAGAAATGGCCACCTACAAGCCCTCAGTGACCAAGTCCATGAGTTTCAGGTTTGCTACTTTGGGAGGATCATAAATCCTGTAGGTTCAGAATCTGTACTCCAAGTGAATGCTGCTTGAAGTTTGCATGTTCTCCCTTTGCCTGTGTGGGTTTCTGCCGGGTACTCTGGTTTCCTCCCACTCGCTAAAAACATGCTGGTAGGTTAAGTGGATAGATCCTGTCTAAATTGGCCCTAATATATGAAAGAGGTAGTTTAGAGCCCCCTTAATATATATTTCTTGATTTGGATTATTACTCCTTTAAATATATTGTTGCTCTGAAGTTAGAAGTAAGGGAGATGTTTCTATAGAGAAGATGGAAGTCTTGGTTTCGTTTTGTCCTAACCATAAAACTAACGCCTGGATCAAAGTGATGTGATAGCCTGTTTACTGTTATAAAAGCTGTTATAAAACTGTCTGAACATTTACAGGCGAGAAATGCTATGAATAAAACGTATGTACATGGGGGAAGTGTTTGCTATGGCTTAGATTGGTAATATCCCATTAGAGGGCTATATCTTGAATGTATACTATAAATATGATGTACCAGGACTAATAAATCGAACAGTGTGTAATCAATCTGTGTTGGGTCACGTTTGTATACACTGTTACCTGTGCAGAATCTGGGTGTGGCAAATGGAGAAGTGCCGGTAATAATAATACAGGCATACCCCACTTTTAAGTACACAATGGGGTTTATTTACTAAAGCTGGAAAGTGCAAAATCAGGCTCACTTCTGCATAGAAACCAATGAGTTTCCAGGTTTTATTACCGAAGCTTAATTGAACAAGATGGGGTTAGAAGCTCATTGGTTTCTCTGCAAAAGTGAGCCTGATTTTGCACTTTCCAACTTCAGTAAATAAACCCTATTGTGTACTTAAAAGTGGGGTATGCCTGTAATAAGGTGAGATTTAGTCTTCATGTACACAGGATATTGTTCAACCTCCCCTGAATGATTTAACTTGACAGCTAGAAACCGGCGTCTAAAAACGGCCGTTTAGCCGTGTTTACATGCTGCGTTTAGTCGTCTTTAGCCGTATTTAGCCGCATTTGCATCTAGAATCATTTGAAAAAAAAATGGTTTCTTTTTTTTCAAAATAGCCAAAAATGAAAAACACCTGTAAACGAAAAGCTGCTAAACGTGAGTTACCGCGTTTAGCTGCGTTTAGTCATGTTTAGTCACGTTTAGCCGCATTTGGCATTTGAAATGCCTCTAAACACAGCTTCTGAACGCATTTTTTTTTGGGTTCCAAAAAAAGCCTCTAAACACAACTGCCTAGAAATTACTATAAATGACCCTGTGTACATGTACTGATAAGATAACATAGAGGAGAGTTCAGAAGCAGTTGAAAAAATGCCCAACTGCTCCTAAACATCCGTTTACCAGCAGCAGTGTACATGAGGGCTAATAATAATATGGTGATAGATAGGATTAGAGCTTATAGGATCCAGAAGCATCCTATCAGTTTGGTGGCAGCATTTAGTAGGAACTTAGGTAAAAGAGTTAATTATTAAAAGCAAAAAAGTTGTTTTGCTTGAGTAATTTTTGTTGGGAGGGGGTGCGGCCACCAGGGTGACTAAATTTTTTGACTACTAAATTGCACCTGGGTTGCCCCCCCACTAGGACAGATGCCTCCTAAGAAGTTGTGTACTGTTTGGTGTGATAGCCTGGGACATATATATTGTCGTGCCCAGTTTGACCTTAAACATTGGGGCAATGCTGTGAGAAGTGTACACGCCCATTGGTATCATTGGTGCTCGTGGGTAAGTTGAAGCCTGGGCAGGTAGGGATTTAGTCAGAAATAGGGACAAAAGTAGATTAGGAATCTCCCTTCCACACATCCAGATATCGTGAGAATGGTAAGAGTTTCTGCATGCGTTTCTGTAAGTGTTTCTGTATGTACATTCGCATAATAAGGCTAGTTTTCCTTTCAGGATGAAAGAGGTCTCTCCTTTTACATTAATATATTTGTATATAGAGTATACTGCTCATTATGCTTGCAAATAATAACTGTGTAATTGTTAAGTAGATAAATGAATGTGTTTTTTTGTAACGAGTTAGAACAAGAGTGTTTCTTTGTGTGCAACTTATAACTTCAGGCCGTAGTTGGTAATTTTTTGTACTGAGTTATTTTAGTGCCAGGTTTTCTGCACATAATATAGTTGCATAGTCAAAGATATATGTTTGCCCGTTTGCTCGCATATTTGATTTCTGCTTAAAGTATGAACAAGAGGACTTTTTTTAGCAAAGAAAACACCCTACATTGTAGTTTTTTTAAAGGAATTTTGTTCAAGAAAGGACGATTCTTAATAAAGTAGTACAGTAAAGTGATATAAAGCATTCTAGATTATTGCTAAGCCCTTTTATTTGTTTCTTACTTACTTTTAGTTTTGTAAAAATGTCCTGTCCGTGATAAGACAGCATTACTTCCGTCTTATCTGCATGCATACAATAGTTCCAAACTAAGTTTTTTTCGTGACCATCACTATAGCAACCATGTCCGGCTCTTTATCTGAGCTGATGTTAGCCGAGTTCATTGCACTTACACGGGCATGTCAAATTTTTAAAGGGCAAAATATCAACATTTACACTGATTCCAAATACACACATGGTATGACACATTATTTCAGATGCGCTTAGAAACGATGAGGCTTCATTGCTGCAAATGGAAAAGGAAAAACATGAACATCATAGTCACTAATTTTTTGGATGTTAGATACAACCTAAGGTCTATTGCAGTGTTCAAATGCAAAGCACATATTACTTCTGATGACCCTGTAGCTTTGGAAAAATGCCTTGGCAGACAGAGAAGCTACAAAGCCTGCTCAACTGCCCTTAGGACCCCAAGTTAGTGTCTCTATGGCCATGTTAGAACCCCTGCAATTCTAAAACATCAGCTTTTACAGGAACTTCAGATCACTGACACACAGGCTGATATTGAGTATTGGAACAAAAAAGCTTTACCTCACCATAGTGCACCCACATGGTATAGGACACAGAGGACATTTGTTGATATTGAACATGATACATGTTTGCTTGCATATTTGTTTTCTGCTGAGGAAGTGTTTTTTACAATGAAAAATAACCTTACTTTAATTGTTAACTAAAATAGTTTTGTTTAAGAAAAGAAACAGACAAAAGAGAAATTATCGAAATTAACAATTTTAATTGTTAACTAAAATAGTTTTGTTTCCTTGTCAAAAGAAGTTTATTGAGTATACAATGTTATAAAGATACATAAAGTAAGTTTACAAGGATCTATAAAGTAAGCTCATTGTTTTACAGTAGGGTTTATATAGGTAAATATCATGAAATTTCAAATATTAAACATTGGGTTCACGTAAACCTAAATTAAAGATATATATAATTTCCTTAGTTACTTTTGTAGGTATTTAAATGATTTATACCTACTATACATATTGTTTACAAGTAGAGTGTATATAGGTCAAATAAATTCTGATAATGAGCTTTAATCGTAAGGTGGAGAAAAGGAAAGAGAAAGAAGAAAAAGGGTTGAAAGGTAGAGGTATGGTCCACAAGGTTGTCCCGCTCGTCAGTTTATTATTCTTTTTAGTTCGCTTTGAAGCCTTAGAATGGGTGTCTCTGTAAGTCATTTAATCTGTTACCATGGCAACAGGACAGAGTCATTGAAGTTTGACAAAAATAGTTTTGTTTAAGAAAAGAAACAGACAAAAGAGAAATTATCGATATTACATTGATGAATATAAAATCATTTAGTTATAAATAGAAGCCTCAGTTTTAAAGTCTAAAGAGAAAATAAAAACCTACAGTTTATAAGAGGAAGTATTAAAAAAAAAGATATAATGAGAATGAAATAGGGAAATCCCCGTATTTCAATGTGCAGAATACTTTATATACTCAACCCTATAGCATTTACAAATGTACTCCATGCTACTACACTCATTATAGGGATTATTGTAAACCCCGTATTAAATTTAGATGGCTGTGAGTAAGGAATACTGCATATTTCCCCTTTTTAATGTAGAATGCTAGAAGCTGTTTAAGATATTAGTTTTAACCTACTTAGTAGAGTGTCGTCCCAAATGTCAGTGCTCTGGGGTATCATGGAACAGTTAGTGCTACACCTCAAGGTTCTATGTTCCTTGATAAAGTGACGTATCCTGAACCTTAAACCTTAGTGAATTTGGGTTATGTACAAGTACAAGAGGATGTAGAATTTAGATATTTAGAGGTGCCCAGTACCGGATACCTGGACCTTCCCTTCCTATAGGGAGACAGGAAATCTTCTTAGAGCAAGGCAGCATCTCTTAATCTTAATAAGGAAAAAAGGGAATTAAGCTATTTTTTTTGTATGTGTCCCATTATTGCCTTAAGGAGGGACACCCATGTTAGGATAGTTGTTGTTAAAGATATATTTTGTTGCCAGACAAAAAGGGGAAATTAATAGTTTGGTTTAAATAATAGAGCTTTTGGTTTTAAAACAGGTTTGCATAATAGGGATATAATTTATATATATATATATATATATATATATATATATATATATATATATATATATATATATATATATATATATATATATTTATATATATATATATATATATTAGAGGGAAAAAACTTCTTTAATGTGTTTATAGATTTTACAGTATGTTTTTATTTTATTAAATTAATTTTTTCGGTTTGATTTTTGAAAGGTTTCCAACAACTATTAGTATGTTTATGGAATGTGCTGGGCACATATTATTAAGCCCATGCCCAATGCACTTATTAATTGGAACCATATATGGAGAATGTGACGTAACTGTTAAATTATATGTATTTAATGGTACCAAATGTCCTCTTCTGAGGAATCTGATCAGATAATTAAGTCGATTTAAAAGATGAAGATGAATTGCAAAATACAAATTTTAAGAATACAAATGAATGTTTTAATAAGAGGTTTATTTGTTTAAAATGTATTTTTGATTAAGGTGTCTTGTTTGATTAGGAAGTCAGTTTCAGCCAGTCTCAAACCACAACGAGAGACAGTGAGAAATTTTTAAATATTTATGCAAAAGGTGTGAATATCTGAAAAGGGGAACATAAAGTAGAGTGTTCTACTGTACTAAAAAACAGTTTAACTTATAGCTGGGGTATTTTGATTATTTGAGTTAAAGTCTGACTTAAAATAATGTTTTTTAATTGTGGAATTGCCTATTCTCACATTGTTGCAGGTTTGGAGGGCATTGCAAACTTCAGATTGATATAATTGCCCTGGACTAACTGTGATGTGTACAACAAGTGGTATTAAAGTTGTTTTATTTAGAGAAACCTAAGATGGTGCACATATATGGAAAAAAAGAGTTGTTCAAAATTAATTATGAAAAAATAGATTATATGTGTGAAAAGTAATTGTGTCAATAAGCCCATTTGTTAATATTGAAATTAAGAAAAATAGGAACTGGGCATTGCCTGTTACAAAACAGAGGGAATGGTTTATTTGTACAAATGTTTTTTAATTGTGTTTAAGCTGTTATACATATGAATGCCAAAATCTGGATCTACCCCTGTTACATAGGGGGTTCCACTGTTAGAGGCATGAAGTGTTTCAGTTGGGTTGCTAACCTATACTATTGTAAACTTGATATAGTTAATACAATTGATTTAAATATTGGTAAAAAAAAGGGGGTAAATTATCTATGGTAAATATATAGAGGATGGACAATGAATGAGGGATGAGAAAGTGTTATTGTGTCAAGGGATAAGAATCAAGACAGAATAATTAAACAACAGTGTTGGGTTATGTTTAATGAATGCACAAGTTTTATCAATTAATCATTCAGATACTTAAAGCAAGGTTATTTTGTGTATGTCTTAAAATGTGTACAAGGTAAAGAGGTGTTTCTACTCCTACCTAAGAGTAAGAAGGAGGGGTGAAGTTATAAATGTTTAAGAGTTTGAGAAATAAAGCAACCAGGACCAAGATAAAGTGTTAAATATATTGAATCCGTGAAATGTTAAAGTTTGGTGGGAAAGCTTGTTTGAATACAATCAGAGTGACTATTTTTTGGATGTATTACTTTTTGAATTCCCAGAATTTCAACTGTAAATTGTTAAGAAGTGTAAATAATAAGGTAAGATTAATAATAATAAGGTGCTAGATAGGATTAGAGTTTATAGGATCCAGAAGCATGTATGTATGAATGTGAGTTAGGGACCTTAGATTGTAAGCTCCTTGAGGGTAGGGACTCATGTGAATGTACGATATATATGTAAAGCGCTATGTAAATTGATGGCCCTATATAAGTACCTGTAATAAATAAAATAAATAAATATATTAATGTGCAGATTTGCCCAGAAGAATGTTTTTAAACCATACAGCACTTCATGAATTTTGAACCATGGACAGAAGCTTAGGGGGGCAATAAGAGGGTTTTCGGTTAAGCCAAACCACTTACTTTAAAAGGATGAGGGACACAGGGCAGCCACAAACTAAGTTGGAGTCACAGAGCATCATACTTAACTTAACTTAGCTTTCATAGGGAAAGTATAGGGAAAGCTCTCAAACTGCATGGGAAGAAATTAGAGCATTTAGGTAACTGTAATTTAATTCTGATTGCTATCTATATGGGCAATTAACATCTTTGCTGCCTCTATTGTTTCTTCTTCTTTTATTTTATTATTCTTTTATAGTTGATTTGTGGTCAGAACTCACTTTTGGGATGTAAAATTAGTTTCAGTCTTATTTTAAGGTTTTTATTTATTTTGAATTTGTATATTTGTTTTTATTTTATAATGCTACTGCTGTAGTTAGGAATTTGCTTGTTTGCTAAGGGCTGGTTCACACTTGTGAATATAAAATGCAGATACAAACTCAAATGGAAGCACTTGAGTTTACCTGCATTTTTTATGTGCATTTACCTGAGTTTTTATGAGCTTTTTTTTAATTCCCATTGTGTTTAGCTGCTCTTTTTTATGTGAATTTTCTGACTATTTTCAGTGTCATCATTTCCTTTTCACAAAAAAAAAAACTATAAAATCATTAATACCGGATTGAACCACAACATAAATTACATGAATTATAAAATTCCTGCTAAATCTAAAAGATAAAACTGTATTGAGTTAATAAATTAAGCTATGTATGTGAATAAGGTCTTGGGGCTCATTCACATGGGTGCTGTGGCCTGTACATGTGAGTTTTTTGGGTTTTTTTTATGTGGCATAGGCATGTGCATGCATGTGTATGGCCCCAAACAGTGTTCATTCAGGGTCACTCACCCACAACTGTACACCTGTCAAATTAGGACCTGCGGCTGTGCTTGTATGGCTGCTGCATCCCCATAGAGTAACAGGTAGCTCCTGCTCAACAAACAGATCAATCATTCACACTGTATGCTCAAGAGAATCTGTGTGAATGAGCCCATATTTATTTATGTATTTTTTACATTATTCAAATATTTGTTCATTTTTTTATTATTTGTTTCATTTTTTCACAATCCTTTTTTTTTGGGGGGGGGGGGCGTAGTGGATAGTGTCAGTAGGGCAGTGGATAGTGTCAGCAGAGCAGACAATGGTGTCAGTTGTTTTTTATTTATTTATTTGTTTTTAATTATTTTGTTTTACAATTAAATTTCCTGATTATTCTTTACAATTTTATTTTTTTTTTTTTACAATTTTTACAAATTTTACAAATTTTTACAGCCCTGTTGGAGAGCTTTGGTAAAATACAACAGACCCCTGATGTCTCACTTTTGAATAGACTGTGCACTCTGCAAGAGCAGTTGCTCCAGAGCTTAGTAAATGAGGGAAAGCTCTGCTGACTTCCATTCTCCAATTACATGCAAGCAAAAAAGTTCTGGAGCAAATGCACTTGCAGAGTGCAACTGCACTTTGCAAAGTGCACAGCCTAGTTGCCTTTAGTGAATCAACCCCAATGACTTTTGCCCATTCACAAATGGAAGCGTAGCACACACAGTTTACTATGCTTCAGTTAAGAACTGGTACCGATAACCCACTCTGTTCATTCAGACAAGGAAGATGCCAGTAAATAGCTGCAGCTACTCACTGAATTGTCTCCTTTTGTTGACTTTCATGACTTTTTTTATTGTAATCTTTCTTACTTATACAGTTAACCAACTGTTGTGTCCAGTAGTGTGGGTTTATTATAGTGTATAGATTTCATTGACTAGTCTTTTAGTTTTGTGTCAATCAAAAATAAAACATATAGCTGTTTTCTTCAAATAATTTACTGTATTTAAAAGCAAAAACTAAATTCAATAATCAAAGACTTAATCAGTATATATGAGATCTTGGTCTACATCATTTTAACAAGGAAAAAAAAATATAATTAGAGCATTTTTCACTTTAACCACTAGCCGTCCGCCCACTGTCATATGACGGTGGGACGAGGCAGCTCTCATTCTGGGCGGACGTCATATGACGTGATCGCCTTCCCGAGCCACTTGGGGGCGTGTCACGCACCCACCGCGTCACTGGGGACCGATGCGCGATGTCCACCGGGCACCCGCGATTGCCCAGTAACTGAGCAGGACCATGGATCTGTGTATGTAAGCACACAGATCCACGTCCTGTCAGAAGAGAGGAGACCGATGGTGTGTCCCTTGTACATAGGGACACCGATCAGTCACCTCCCCCCACAGTTAGAATCACCTCCCTAGAACACACATTTAACCCCTCAATCACCCCCTAGTGTTAACCCCTTCCCTTCCAGTCACATTTACGCAGTAATCAATGCATTTTTATAGCACGGATCGCTGTATAAATGTGAATGGTCCCAAAAATGTGTCAAAAGTGTCTGATATGTCTGCCCTTAATATCATAGTCACAATAAAAATCGCAGATCGCCGCCATGACTAGTAAAAAAAAAATAATAAAAATGCTGTAAATCTATCTCCTATTTTGTAGATGCTATAACTTTTGCACAAACCAATCAATATAAGCTTCTACTGGGGCAATATATGCCCCAGTAGAAGGACTATGGTCCGAAACATGTCGGTTCGCTGAAGCCATCTGTGCCCTGTTACCACGCGACTTTATTTTTTAACCATTTATGATCATGATTTTTTACCTTTTGTATCTGCCGTTTACAAAGGAAACTTTCTCTTGTTTGTGGTTTTCAATAAACCTTATACAATTGATTCATGCATATTCATATAATTAATTTTTTTAATAGCGCAACGTTATTCCATTTTATTTTTTAATCAATATACGCTTATTGCGATTTTTCTTACCAAAAATATGTAGAAGAATACATATCGGCCTAAACTGAGGAAAAAATTGGTTTAAAAAATGTGTCCCTCTTCTTTTGTTTATAGCGCAATAAATAAAAAACGCAGAGGTGATCAAATACCACCAAAAGAAAGCTCAATTTATGGGGAAAAAAATGATAAAAATGTCATTAGGGTGCAGTGTTGCATGACTGCGCAATTGTCATTCAAATTGTGACAGCGCTGAAAGCTGAAAAATTGCCTGGGCAGAAAGGGGGTGAAAATGCCCTGTATTGAGGTGGTTAAAGTGTAGTTCTATTTGTTTTATTATTACTACCTTAGTACCTAATAGGACTGCTAATGATAATTAGGGATGAGCCAAACACCCCCCGGTTCGGTTCGCACCAGAACCTGCGAACGGACCGAAAATTTGCACGAACGTTAGAACCCCATTGAAGTCTATGGGACTCGACCGTTCAAAATCAAAGGCTAATTTGCATGGTAATGTCCTAAAAAGGGTTTGGGGACCCAGGTCCTGCCCCAGGGGACATGTATCAATGCAAAAAAAAGTTTTAAAAACGGCCATTTTTTCGGGAGCAGTGATTTTAATGATGCTTAAAGTGACAAAAAAAAGTGAAATATTCCTTAAATATCGTACCTGGGGGGTGTCTATAGTATGCTTGTTCAGTGGCGCGTGTTTCCCGTGCTTAGAACAGTCCCTGCACAAAATGAAATTTTTAAAGTAATAAAAGTCATTTAAAACTACTTACGGCTTTAATGTAATGTCCGATTCCGGTAATATGGATGAAAATCAGTGAGACAAATGGCATGGGTACCCCCCCAGTCAATTACCAGGCCCTTTGGGTCTTGTATGGATATTAAGGGGCCCCGCACCCAAATTAAAAAAAGTTAAGGCGTGGGGTCCTAGGCCCTCTGAACAGCAGTATACAGGCAAACAAGATAGGGACTGTAGATTTGTTGTTAAGTAGAATCTGTTTGTAATTTTGAACTGGTACATTTTTAAAGTGTAGCTCCAGCCAAAAAGCTATTTTTAAGCTTTTTGGAAAACATAGGGAAGGGTTATCACCCCTGTGACATTTGTTTTGCTGTCTGTGCACCTCTTCAGAAGATGTTACCTCACTTTCTGTCCCAATGACAAATGTTTTTTGACAATTTGGGGTCTTTAGTGAAAGAAGGATTGGTAATAAAGCATCAGTGGAGAAGAGACACGTTTTTCCCATATTAACTCTTACAGGAGAGAATTTCCCTTCCTAGGGGTAGATTTTACCTCACTTCCTGTTGTCTCCTTCTGTTTGCAAGTAGGAGTCGTTTGTAAGTTGGATGTTTGAAAGTAGGGACCTGCCCTATATACTCTGCAGAAATTGTGGCCTTAGGTGTTGGTGTTGCCACAACACTGTAAGCCCTCACAGTTACTCTTGGTGGGCACAGGAACGGGCTCTGCTGTGAAATATTAGATTAAAAATTGTAATTACATGCCCCTGTTGAACAGGGGCAGAAAAATTGGGCCTTTGGTGGTGGTGGTGGTGGTGCTGGTGCCACAACACTGTAAGTCCTCACTGTTACTCTTGGTGGGTGCAGAAACAGGCCCTGCTGTGAAATATTAGATCAAGAATTGTAATTACATACACCTGTTGATCAGGGGCAGCAAAATTGGGCCTTTTGTGGTGGTGATGGTGGTGTTGTCACAACGCTGTAATTTCTCACAGTTACTCTTGGTGGGAGCTAGAATGGGCCCTGCTGTGAAATATTAGATCAAGAATTGTAATTACATGTCCCTGTTGAACAGGGGCAGAAAAATTGGGCCTTAGGCACTGGTGCCACAACACTGCAACCCCTCACAGATACTCTAGTTGGAGCACAGGAACGAGCCCTGCTGCAAAGTATTGCATCAACAATTGTAATTACATGCCCCTGTTAAACAGGGGCTGAATAATTGGGCCTTAGGCACTGGTGCTGGTGCCACAACACTGCAACCCCTCACAGATACCGTAGTTGGAGCGCAGGAACAAGCCCTGCTGCAAAATATTGCATCAAAAATTGTAATTGCACGCCCCTGTTAAACAGGGGCCGAAAAATTGGGTTTTAGCCACTGGTGGCAGCGCCCAGAACCAAAAATATTCTTACAAGCTATCAGCATGATCATTGAGGAGGAAGAGGATAGTCACTCAGCATAACAGGATAGTCACTCAGCATCAGCATAGGCAGTCTTGAAGGGATCTGACATTTCAAAAATAATTATTCGGTTACATCAGCATCAGGTGCTTGGTAGCTGGTGGTGATCCAAGACTGATTCATTTTTATGAAGGTCAGTCGATCGACCGAGTTGGTGGACAGGCGCACTCTGTGATCAGTTACAAAGCCTCCAGCAGCACTGAATGTGCATTTCGAAAGAACGCTGGATGCAGGACAGGCCAGTAGCTCAATTGCATACTGTGCAAGCTCTGGCCAGTGATCCATCCTCAAGACCCAGTAACCCAGAGGATTTTCGGTGGGAAAGGTGTCCAAGTCAGATCTTGCTCATAGATATTCCTGCACCATGTAAAACAGACGCTGGCGATGGTTGCTGGAACTGATCTTACCTAGGGGCTGCGGACTAAAAAATTGTCTGAACGCATAGGTCAGACGGACACCTTCTCCACCGTTCCTTCTTTGACTTCTTTGACCTCAGCAACACATGGTCCAGGAACAGGAGTTTGTAACCTCCCAGTCTCTGGGAACGCATTGCACAGACCTTTCTGCAAGGCCTCCCGAAGATGTTTCATCCTCTGTTCCCTCTGCGATGGCAAGATAAGGTCTGCAACCTTACCCTTGTAACGTGGATCAAGGAGGGTTGCCAGCCAATATTGATCCCTCTCCTTGATACCACGAATACGGATCCATCCGCAGGCTTTGCAGGATCAGGGAGGCCATGCAGCGTAGGTTTGCTGAGGCATTCGGTCCGGAGTCTTCTGGGTCACTAAGGATGACATAATCCGCAGCCACCTCCTCCTAGCCACGTACAAGTCCATGGTTTTTTGGGACTGTAAATGATCCCTTAAAGACTGCTGCTGATGCTGAGTGCCAGTCTCCACCTCCATGCTGACACAATCCTCCTCCTCCTCCTCCTCTTCCTGTGTGATCGGCGGGCACGCAGGAACACTGTCTGGATAAAGGGGGCCTTGAGAGCTAAGGAAGTCCTCCTCTTCCTGCCTCTGTTCTGCCTGTGTCCTGTTCATTATTCCACGCAGCGTGTGCTCCAACAGGTGGACAAGGGGGACAGTGTCACTGATGCATGCACTATCACTGCTCACTAGGGATGAGCTTCGAGTTCGAGTCAAACTCATGTTCGACTCGAACATCGGCTGTTTGCCAGTTCACCGAACAGCGAACAATTTGGGGTGTTTGCGGCAAATTCGAATGCGCTTTAAAAGTCTATTGGAGAAATCAAAGGTGCTAATTTTAAAGGCTTATATGCATGGTATTGTCAAAAAAAGTGTTTGGGGACCTGGGTCCTGCCCCAGGGGACATGGATCAATGCAAAAAAAGTTTTAAAAACGGCCGTTTTTTCGGGAGCAGTGATTTTAATAATGCTTAAAGTGAAACAATAAAAGTGTAATATCCCTTTAAATTTCATACCTGGGGGGTGTCTATAGTATGCCTGCAAAGGGGCGCATGTTTCCCGTGTTTAGAACAGTCTGACAGCAAAATGACATTTCAAAGGAAAAAAAGTCATTTAAAACTACTCGCGGCTATTAATGAATTGCCGGTCCGACAATACACATAAAAGTTCATTGATAAAAACGGCATGGGAATTCCCCACAGGGGAACCCCAAACCAAAATTAAAAAAAAAAAAATGACATGGGGGTCCCCCTAAATTCCATACCAGGCCCATCAGGTCTGGTATGGATTTTAAGGGGAACCCTGAACCAAAATGAAAAAAAAAAACGGCGTGGGGTCTTACAAAAAATCCATACCAACCCTTATCCGAGCACGCAACCTGGCAGGCCACAGGAAAAGAGGGAGGGACGAGGGAGCGCCCCCCATCCTGAACCATACCAGGCCACATGCCCTCAACATTGGGAGGGTGCTTTGGGGTAGCCCCCCAAAACACCTTGTCCCCATGTTGATGAGCACAAGGGCCTCATCCCCACAACCCTTGGCCGGTGGTTGTGGGGGTCTGTGGGCGGGGGGGGCTTATCGGAATCTGGAAGCCCCCTTTAACAAGGGAACCCCCAGATCCCGGCCCTCCCCCCGTGTGAAATGGTAAGGGGGTACAAAAGTACCCCTACCATTTCACAAAAAAACTGTCAAAAATGTTAAAAATGACAAGAGAGTTTTTGACAATTCCTTTATTTAAATGCTTCTTCTTTCTTCTTCTTTCTTCTTTCTTCTATCTTCTTTCGGTTTCTTCCTCCATCTTCTTCTTCTTCTGGATCTTCTGGTTCTTCTGGTTGTTCCTCCGGTGTTCTCATCCGGCATCTTCCTCCACGGCGTCTTCTTCCTTTCTTCTCCTCGGGCCGCTCCGCATCCATGATGGCATGGAAGGAGGCTCCCGCTGTGTGAAGCTTCTCTCTTCATCTTCCTCTCTTCATCTTCTTCTCTTCATCTTCTTGTCTGCTTCTTCTTTTCGGGCCGCTCAGCATCCATGATGGCATGGAGGGAGGCTCCCGCTGTGTGAAGCTCCTCCTCTTCTGACGGTTCTTAAATAACGACCCCGCCCCCCTCTGATGCACGGGGACTTGACGGGGACTTACCTGTGGCATTCCCCGTGACGTCAGAAGGGGGCGGGGTTACCATAACGGGGGCCCCCGCCCCCCAAACAGGGCACATGGGTCAGTTGTTCCTGTCGGAGGGCGGAGAGGAGGTTAGTGCCATTGTCACAAACCACCATATCTGCCTTAAGCTGGCGTGGCGTCAACCACCTCTGAACCTGCCCCTGCAGAGCTGACAGAATCTCTGCCCCAGTGTGGCTCCTGTCCCCCAAGCACACCAGCTCAAGCATCACATGGCATCTTTTGGCCTGCGTGCTTGCGTAGCCCCTTGAATGCCTATGGAGCACTGCTGGTTCCAAAGTCAAATCAGCACAGGAAGAGGCCATGGAGGAAGAAGAAGAGGAGGGGGTGGAGGAGAGAGGTGTGGCAGAATCACCACTAGTAGTATTTTGGAGGCGTGGTGGCAGAACAACCTCCAACACTACTGCACCTTGTCCTGCATCCTTCCCAGCTGCCAGAAGAGTCACCCAGTGCGCGGTGAAAGATAGGTAACGTCCCTGTCTGTGCCTGCTGGACCATGAGTCAGCGGTAATATGCACCTTACCGCTGACCGACCTGTCCAGCGAGGCCAAGACATTGCCTTTCACATGCCGGTAGAGAGCCGGAATCGCCTTCGTGAGAAAAAGTGGCATTTGGGAACCAGCCACTGAGGAACCGCAAATTCCACAAACTCACGGAAGGGGGCAGAGTCTATCAACTGAAAAGGTAGCGGTTGAAGTGCTAGCAATTTAGCCAAGCTAGCATTCAACCGCTGGGCATGTGGATGGCTGGGAGCAAACTTCTTTCGGCGGTGCAGCAGCTGGGGCAGGAAAATTTGCCTGGTACAATCTGACGTCGGTGTACCGATAGCAGATTGCCCCCAAGTACTTGGCTGTGAAACACCTAATTCTACACCTTCATTCCTCTCAGTGCAGGTCTCAGAGAGGACTGAAGGTATAGTGGGGTTGGAGATCCCAGCTGATGAGGAGCAAGGGGAGGTCCTCTTTGTTCTTTGGTGTGGGTCTTTTAGGTATGCTTGCCAACGAACTGCATGGCAGGTCAACATATGTCTGGTCAAGCATGTGGTGCCCAAGTGGGAGATGTTTTGGCCATGAGAGATACGCTTGAGACATATGTAGCAAATAGCAGCGGTGGAATCTGATGCACTCGTCTCAAAAAAGGCCCACACCAAAGAACTTTTGGAATAACACGCAGAGACAGCAGCGCCCTGCGCATGCGGAGCTCTGCGGTGTGATGCAGTCGGTGTGCTGCCCTTAAGCTGGCCCCTGGAGGGCATCTTGGCTCGTTGGTGATGTGCCTCCTCCTCCTCTCTCCTATCAGGCACCCACGTTGAGTCAGTGACCTCATCATCCCCTCCCTCCTCATCACTGGAGCAAACCTGGCAGTATGCTGCAGCTGGGGGAACATGACTGCCAGATTGCTGTCTTCCTTGGGCACCCCCTCTCTCTGGGCTCACGTTACTGCCTTCCTCTAGCTGGGTACCATCATCGGAGCCTTCAAAACGCTAGGCATCCTCCTGGAGCACGTACCCAACACTGTGGTCAAACAGTTCGGGGGACTCCTCAGGAGGACATGGTGGGTCTAGGGAAGGAGTGACTGATGCCATTGAGCTGAGGGAAGAGGCCGCATTGGCAGCTGCATTGCCAGACAAAGTACCCTGAGCCTGGGTGAGAGAGGATGAGAAGGATGAGGATGGCTTGGTCATCCACTCTACCAAGTCTGCCGCATGTTGCCGCTCAACATGGCCTTCTGCTGAAAAAAAGGACAAGCGTGTCCCACGGCCACGTGCTGATGAGGATGCATCATCTCCATGACCAGCACTGTTGCCTCTAGACACAGAGCCTGCTTGCCCTCTTTTATTGGCTTGTGACTGTCTGCCTCTCCTTGTTGGCCTTCCAGACATACTAATGGCCTGCAGTGAGATGTAGCTGCACTAAGGGATGTATATATATACTGATACTGCAGCTAGCAGAATCAACTGCCTGCCTGTAGTATTATTAGTATGAGAACACCAGCAATTGTCTTCAGATAGCTTTAGGTGCACACTGTGCAGAGGACACAGTACACTAACTGTAAATACTGTAACTGCCTGCCTGTGGTATTAATAGGAGCAGAACAACAGGAATTGTCTTCAGGTAGCTTTAGGTGCACACTGTGCAGAGGATACACTACACTAACTGTAAATACTGTTTCTGCCTGCCTGTGGTATTAATAGGATCAGAAGAACACCACTAATTTTCTTCAGGTAGCTTTAGGTGCACACTGTGCAGAGGACACAGTGCACTAAATTTAAATACTGTAACTGCCTGCCTGTGGTATTAATAGGAGCAGAACAACAGCAATTGTCTCCAGGTAGCTTTAGGTGCACACTGTGCAGAGGGCGCACTACACTAACTGTAAATACTGTAGCTGCCTGCCTGTGGTATTAATAGGATCAGAAGAACACCACTAATTTTCTTCAGGTAGCTTTAGGTGCAGACTGTGCAGAGGACACAGTGCACTAACTGTAAATACTGTAGTTGCCTGCCTGTGGTATTAATAGGAGCAGAACAACAGCAATTGTCTCCAGGTAGCTTTAGGTGCACACTGTGCAGAGGACGCACTACACTAACTTGTAAATACTGCAGCTGCCTACGGTACTGTACTAATAGGATCAGAAAAACACCACTAATTTTCTTCGGGTAGCTTTAGGTGCACACTGTGCAGAGGACATAGTACACTAACTGTAAATACTGTAGCTGCCTGAGTGTGGTATTAATAGGAGCAGAACAACAGCAATTGTCTCCAGGTAGCTTTAGGTGCACACTGTGCAGAGGATGCACTACACTAACTGTAAATACTGTAGCTGCCTGCCTGTGGTATTAATAGGATCAGAAGAACACCACTAATTTCCTTCAGGTAGCTTTAGGTGCACACTGTGCAGAGAACACAGTGCTCTAACTGTAAATACTGTAGCTGCCTGCCTGTGGTATTAATAGGATCAGAAGAACACCACTAATTTTCTTCAAGTAGCTTTATGTGCACACTGTGCAGAGGACACAGTGCACTAACTGTAAATACTGTAGCTGCATGCCTGTGGTATTAATAGGAGCAGAACAACAGCAATTGTCTCCAGGTAGCTTTAGGTGCACACTGTGCAGAGAACGCACTACACTAACTGTAAATACTGCAGCTGCCTGCGGTACTGTACTAATAGGATCAGAAGAACACCACTAATTTTCTTCAGGTATCTTTTGGTGCACACTGTGCAGAGGACGCACTACACTAACTTGTAAATACTACAGCTGCCTGTGGTACTGTACTAATAGGATCAGAAGTACACCACTAATTTTCTTCAGGTAGCTTTAGGTGCACACCGTGCAGAGGATGCACTACACTAAGTTGTAAATAGTGTAGCTGCCTGCGGTACTGTACTAATAGGATCAGAATAACACTAATTTTCTTCAGGTTGCTTTAGGTGCACACTGCAGAATACTGTAGCTAATAGGACTAATAGGATCAGAAGAACACCAGCAATTTTCTTCAGGTAGCTGAGCTGTAATTACTGTAAAAACACCTGCCTGCTTGTCAGTAGTAGGAAGAGAATAACAGGAACGGATCTAGCTAAACTGAATACAGTGTATATATATATATATATATATATATATATATATATATATATATATATATACAACACCTAGTATGTATATATATATACACAATACACTGTAAGTGCAGCTAACTGACTCGCCTGTCTACTCTATCTAACTTAAATCAGATGACACTGTCTCTCTGTCTATCTATCTCTCTCAACGCCGGAACACACTACACAAGACCGCCATGCAGGCGGCCTTATATAGTGTGGGGCGTGTACTAAACCCCCTGAGCCATATGGCTCTCTGTACAGATGGCGCTGTGATTGGCCAAGCATGCGGGTCATAGTGCATTCATTGGATTCCACTTTTAAATGTGAATAACAATAAATACCATATAGTTAAGTTTACCCATAAAATGTATACACATATACTGCAGTATACACCCCATCTACCCACTTAATAAAACTTTGCTAAAACTATTTCATTTCCATGTTCCAAATCACCTTCAGAAGACATTGGAAGGAATAATGTTTAGCGTTCTGCTATAAACCCCCTGTCGGTTATGTTTTTAATAACTTTAACCTTTTAGGCCATGTAATCTATCTATCTTCTCTTTGTAATTAACAGTAAAAAGCATGCAGAAAGCTTTACTATAAAATGACGTGATGTCTTGTATGCATTGCTTATTTTTACACATGAAGGCTAGAAGGTGTTGAAAGATAAATTCCATGTATATCAATATTCTTGCTTTGCAGATATTAAAATGCCGCAGGAGCATTAACTTTAATCACAACATAATGTAGATATGATGTGGTGAAATTCCTTCACCTGTGAGAAGGATTTCCTCTTAATATATTAGTGTGCATATACAGAATAGAACATCTCAGGGCTGAATGTAATGTATGCAAGGGTATGATGTTTGTAATGCATGCAGTTCTGTAGGTCCCATTAGTGAGCCTTTCCCCTCCAGTGAAAGCAGAATGAACCACAGACCCTTCTAGTTTGCATAAAATAAACAAAATTAGATTTGCTTTGCTGAATCGCAACTCACATGGGATTGAGAGTCTCTCTTGGGGACAAATTATTTCAAACAATTCCTGTGTACAAAAATACAAAATAAAAAAAATCAGACCAGTCGGCAGTTAAAAACCTTTATCAGAAGAATTAATACTACAGCATCAGTTGTTTCATACATCTGTGCTTAGATCCTTTCTTGAAGTCATTATATTTATTGGTTAGCCTCATGTACATAATGTGTAGTTTGTAGTTGTTTTTAAGTCTTCTGTTAAATTAAGACAGGTCTATCATAAAGATGAAGTTAAACAACATTTCTCATCTTTGATAACATACTTCCAAATTAGGAAATAATTAACATATAATAGTATTAAGTAAGTCATTTATGAATCACTTAAAATAATGCATACTGTACATTTTTTTAGACTTACCTTATTTGTGCTTAAAGCCGAACTTCAAGTTTCTGTGCTTAAAGCCGAACTTCAAGTTTCACAGATTTTTTTTTTCATTTTAAAAGCCCGGCAATACTAAAAATAAAAAAATGGAGATTTTCCTTCTCATCTTCAGACTATTGCTGTCTTCTGCAGAAACTCCACTTCATCCTTCTGCTTCTGCTCTTGTCGTCACACCCCCTAGGGGTGAGTCATCATGCCAACCTGGTCTCACAGAACTTCTGGACTCAATCAAGGAGGAAGGATCACCAGCTGTGGAAGAAGAAGGACCTGTGACATCACCAGAGTGGCCTGAAGAGCCTTAGGAAAAAGGATGCCTTAGGACAAGGTTTATGAGGAAACCTCTGGTGGACCTCTCTTGGTAATCTAAGAATTTTTTTCTGGCCCATATCCTTCCCATTGACCAAAAAATGTTATTTGTTCCTAAATACCCTGGAATCAAGAATTTTCTTAACCTCAAATTTTTCATCTTGCACCTCAACAGGTGAAGGGGTGGGTGAAATCTCCCAGAGAAAAGCTTTTCATGAAATTGAATCTTAAAACTGTCAGGAAGCTTTAAGCAAAAAGCGACTGGGTTAATTTGAGGTAAAAAAATGGAAAGGTCCCACAAACTTTTGACCTAGCTTTGTAGAAACAAGTACATTCAAATTTTTGGTAGATAACTAAATGTTGTCATTCACATTAAAGGTAGCAAAGGATATGTAATGTCTTTCAGCAGCCTCTTTGTAACATTCCTGTGCCTCATTCAAAGTCTCAATAAAATTCTCCTGAATCACTTGTAATCGTTTTAATCTGTTGGTAAGAGCAGAAATTATTGAAGATCAAAGCATTTTGGGTAGCAATTGCACCATGGATTGAAAAACTGACCCCTAGACCTATGGAGTTTACACCTCTAGACTTCCTATTCCATGGAACGCCCGGCTCCATTAAAGCTTATAGGAAGAGTATTACACCACACCTATGAATTGCAGCTAAATTATTAATCCCCAGATTTTTGAAACAGATTGCCTGCCCAACACTAGAGGACTGGAAAAAGGAGGTTAACCGGATAATGGAAGCCAAGAGGTGGACTCAAGTAGTGAGGGACCAAAAAGGAGAATTTGAGAAGATATGGGCAGGCTGGATACAGTGTGCACATGAGATGGGCATGGGTAGTTAAGGGGGGGGAGTGGATCAATAAGGTCCCTAGTATAGCTGTTTATGGTTTTAGCCATAGAGGAATAAAGAGTTGAATTATGAATCTTGACGAGGATTGATCTATGTTTTGTTTTTTTGTTTTTTTCCGCTTTTTTTTCCCCCTACTTCTCTACCTTCGGCCCCCCTGCCAATTTTTTTAGTGTGGAGTGAGATCCCTGCCCCTAACGAGGAGAGAGAGAGAGAGAGAGAGAGAGAGAGAGTTAAGTCATGTGGAGGTAGTGAGGGGGGATGGGAAGGTGGGTGGAGGGTTTGGCACTCAAAGTGAGGGAAGTAGTGAGTCATGAAGTTTTTTCATATGCAATAAGGTTGATAATATTTTTATCACATGGTATAATTTTTTTTTAACACAATGGCCATTAGAGGCCTCCTATCTTATATGAGGTTTTGGTAAACATGTAGGAAGTAGGAGAGGGATCATTCCTCTTTTCTATTTCTCTCTTTTTTTTGGAGTGTCACTTAGAGTTGGGGAATTAAGCCATGAAAACCGTTATACACAATTATGGATAATCAATATTTAATCACATGGCACAATCCCTATTTTTTCTTTTTTTTTTGTCACTAAAATGAATAGACACCATGGCCAACAGTGACCTCTTTGGAAGTAGGTGGGGTGGTTTTCTTTTTTTTTTTTTTTTGACACAGAAGGGTAAAGTAGGAGAATACATGACTTAAAGTAGAAGGAATGGAGTGGGAAGGGATAGAGCAGACTTACCCCATGGCGGGGAGGAGGGGGGGAGGGAATTAACAACCTTTTTTGGAATTTGTTTTTTTTTTTTTTTTTTTTTGGAGGAAGGGGGAAGGGATAGTATAACTGGTAAACTTTTGACAAGAGAGCTTCGTAATTGTTTTTTTCTTGTAATGTTTATTCCCGTGTATTTTAATGTAAACCATGAAATACAAGAATGTATAATATTTATCGAATTGTGGAGATAACGTTTATAATAAAAAATAAAAAAAAATTGATTATAAGCAAAAGAAATTATTGAAGTGCAGATAGAGAGATCAGGAATAAAAGTCAGACGATACCAGATGTTTAGGGAGAAAAGGACTTTAAGAAGTGGAGCCATATTTAGAATTGTTATAAGAAAATTCTGCTGTTGGAAGAAAGTCCACCCAGTTATACTGAAAATAACTAACAAAAATGTACTACTCCAAAGTTTGATTGGGCCTCTCAGTCTGACTAGTAGACTGAGGATTAAAACCAGAGGACATTTTAATTGTAACACCTAAAGCTGGGCAAAAGCTTTTCCAGAACTTTGGAGCAAACTGTACTCCTTTGACAGACACTACATTGTCAGGAATTCCATGAAGTCCTAATATCCTGAACCATTCGTTTTGGAGTTTGTTTAGCAGCAGAACATTAACTAGAATAAAATGAGACATTTTATTGAGACAACTACTAAGATGATATCTATTTCTTTTGAAGGAGGTAGATCAATCCATAGCAATTGACCCCCATGGTCTTGATAAAATAAGGAGTTGCTGGAGCAACCCCAAAGGAGAATATTTGAGTGTATTAATGTGTGCACAGGTCAGGCATGATGCCACATAGTTTTTAACATGTTTCTTGTAACCAGGCCACCAAAAGGAACATGTTAAAAGTTCTTATATCTTAGAAACCCCAAAATTCCCAGCAAGTTTAGAGTCATGAACCAATCTGAGAGCTTTTACTCGAGCAGATTAAGGTACATAGAGGTGATGCGCTTGAGTCCAAAAGTCATTCTTGTAATGTCTTTAGAAGGATGATTGAAAAGTAGGTCATTATTATTTTCTTCTTTGAGAAGATTCAAGAATGTCTAAAATTTGTGGCCTTTACGAAGTTCTTTTGAGCTAGGATTGTACATTCAAAGCTGCTTTCCTAGAGAGTCCCATTCAGCACTGTGATAAGGCATCATCAGCCTTACCATTCTTTGACCCAGGTTGGTACAAGATAATGAAATTGAATATGGGAAAGAATAGTTCTGAGTATCAGGCCCTTTAGTGTGGAGCCACCAGAATTGTAAGACAAAGATCTACAGTTTCATCATCTTGATCCAGTAAAGATGGAGAGAGATGTCCTACCTTTTACCACTTCCAGCTCTTAGGCTGTCCCTGGAGCAAGTGGTTATACCAGGATAATGGCTGCTTCTGGATCCATAATCCTGGTATCAATGTATACAGACAGTGACTGTTTTTCAGGTAAAAGTGGTCTGAATGGCTCTATAGCTGCCTAATCACTTTCACAGGCATGGAAGGACTCCTCCCCCCTTCCCAGCACCAGCAGTCTGGTCATCTGAGCACAAAAGAGAAGGAGTCTCTAGCTACAAACTAGACAAGCATCTGATCAAACCAATCTCAGTTTGATGAGATACTTTGGAGGGCAGAGGTGGGAACAGAGGTCTTATAGACCCCTGATCTCACAATAAAGAGCGCCTTTTACTGCGCAACTATAGCAAGAGATATTGTTTATCCCTTGTGATAGCAATAAAGTTAAAGTGGTTCTAAAGCCTAAACATGTTTTATCTTAATGCATTCCTTGCATTAAAGTAAAAAATGTTTAGGCATCAGCATCCCCCTCACCCCCCTTTTTCTTACCTGAACCCTCATTTAATCCAGCGCTGTGCATATCTGAATCTCTTCTCTCCCCTCACTTCCAGGTCTTGCTAGCTTTGCTGGGGCACCAGGAGCCATTATCTCTCAGTACTGTCAATTAAAGCCAATAATGAGGGAATGAGGTGTGGGGCCAAGTCCCACTGTCTTTGTCAATGAATGCAGCAGGGGGCTCAGGAGTGAGCACTCACGACTGTCCCCATGGGAAGTTGCTTTCCATGGAGGCACTTGAACAGAGAGGAGGGGCCAGGAGCACCAGCGAGGGACCCAAGAGAAGAGGAGGTTTGCAACTGCTCTGTGCAATTCCATTGCACAGAGCTGGTACGTATGGACATGTTTGTTATCTATTAAAAATACAATTGTACCTTTTACAATCGCTTTAAATGAAAAAGAAAATAAAGAAAAAGTGTAAAAATGTAAATAAAATAAATATTAAAATTAAAATAAAACTCTAAAGCACTCTTACCCCCCATGCTTATGCGCGTATAGGTCCCACACACATTTATCCCCTGGCAAAAAGTTTGGAATCACCACTTTTGGAAAATGTTCATTCAATTGTTTAATTGTGTAGAAAAAAAACTAATCACATACATGCCTCAAAACTATTTTCATTTAAGATTCCAACCTTCTGGCTTTAAGAAACACTTAAAACAAAAAAAGAAAGAAAACTGTAGTCAATTGCAACTGTTTTTGCAGATCAAGCAGAGGAAAAAATATGGAATCACGAAAAAAAAAAACTACAGTACACCACTAGTACTCTGTTGCACCACCTCTGGCTTTTATAAAAGCTTGAATTCTCTGAGGCATGGATTTAACTATCGATAAACAGTATTCTTCATCAACCTGGCTCCAACTTTCTCTTATTGCAGTTGCCAGATCATCTTTGCAGGTTGGAGCCTTGTCATTGACCATTTTCTTTAATTCCCAACATAGATTTTCAATTGGATTGAGGTCCAGACTATTTGCAGGCCATGCCATTGACATTATGGGGATTATTTAAGAAAATCAAATCCACTTTGCACTACAAGTGCACTTGAAAGTGCACTAAAAATGCACTTGGAATTGCAGTCGCTGTAAATCTGAGGGTTAGATCTGAAATGAGGGGAAGCTCTGCCGATTTTATCATCCAATCATGTGCAAGCTAAAATGCTGTTTTTTATTTTCCTTGCATGTCCCCCTCGGATCTAAAATGACTGCACTTCCAAGTGCTTGCAGTGCACTTGTAGTGC
Source organism: Aquarana catesbeiana (assembly GCF_042186555.1). Lineage (NCBI taxonomy): Eukaryota > Metazoa > Chordata > Amphibia > Anura > Ranidae > Aquarana > Aquarana catesbeiana. Next base: position 348,233,066 of record NC_133327.1, on the reverse strand, counting down.
AAACTGGATTTGCCTTTAGTAAATAACCCCCTATATGTCTTTCTTGAAGGAAAGTTTTCACAGCTTTTGCCCTATTGCAAAATGCATTATCATCCTGAAAAATTATGTCATCATTACCAAACATCCTTTCAATTGATGGAATAAGAAAAGTGTTCAAAATCCCAACATAAACTTGTGCATTTATTGAAGATTTAATGGCTTTCATCCCCCCCATATCTTTACCTGACATGCAACCCCATATCATTAATGATTGTGGAAATTTGAATGTTTTCTTCAGGCAGTCGTCGTCGTACATTTCATTGAAACGGCACCGAACACAAGTTCATCACCCTGCCCAATATAGATTCATAATTGATCACTGAATATTATTTTCATCCAGTCATCCACAGCCCACTGTAACCTTGTTTTTTTTCTGTTTAGGTGTTAATGATGGTTTTAGTTTGGCTTTTCTGTATCTAAATCCCATTTCCTTTAGGTGATGTCTTACAGTTTGGTCACAGACATTGACTCCAGTTTCTGACCATTTGTTCCTCATTTTTTTATGTGCATTTTATGTTTTCAAGGCCATATTGCTTTATATTTTCTATCTTGGCACTTTGATATCTTCCTTGGTCTACCAGTATGTTTCCCTTTAACAACCTTTCCATTAAATTTGTACTTGGTTCAACATCTTTTGCAACATTCCATGATGATTTACCTTCTTGAAGAAGTTATATAATCTTCTCCTTTGTTTCAACTGACATCTCTCGTGTTGGAGCCAGGATTCATGTCATGTCACATCAGGTTGATGCAACAGCTCACCAAGGTGTGCAAGCACTCTTTTCTAACTGCAGACTAATTAGCATATGTAATCTGATGCAGATGTTTGTTTTAGAACTGCAAAGTAGATAGTGATTCCATAATATTTTCCTCAGAATTGAGTGATTCCACATTTTTTCCTCTACTTGATCTGCAAAAGTAGGTGCAATTGACTACAGTTTTCTTTCTTTTATTTTTTTCAAGTGTTTCTTAAAGCCAGAAGATTGGAATGTTAAATTAAAATATTTTTTTTTTACACAATTAAACAAATAAATGAACATTTTCCAAGAGTGGTGATTCCATATATTCTGCCAGAGGTTGTATGTACTTTACCTTCTCTTTTTCTTTTTTTCAAATATAATCTTTATTAACACCCACAACGGGCGAAATCAGGTCAATACAGCAAAAAAATATATAACATACAAATTGCAGCTGAAATGTAGCCTCATTCATCTAATGTATGGCGGCACAGATCAATAAAATAGCTTATAAAGCCAGTCTCCGGCCGGCGCCGCCGCTTGTTGTCTGCTAGAGGAGGTACATAAAAGGAATTCAAGTAGCTGACCTGACATCACACGTTCCCTTTTTCCTATTTTCAATCAGTTAGTATAGAACTAAAAAGAGTGTGAAACAGAGAAGGGAGAGGGAGAAAAGAAGAGGGGGGGGAAGAGTTGAGGAGGTACGCAGTGGGAGGGGGAGGGGGGGTGTAGGAAAGAAAGAAAGGGGGACTGGGTATCGTTGGTTCCGGATAGCCGAGGCATATGGGGGGTAATGTTCATATGTGGCTCTCCTGTCTAAGGAGGGTCAAACCCTCCACAGACAGGATAAACTGTTTCCAGAGACTCCAAGTCATGGAATACTACCATTTTATTCTCCAGGTCCTCTGCTTTAAAGAAATATATAATGTTTGGAGGTTCTAAAGTAATTTTCTATCACAAAAATTGCTGAACTTTTTACATATATGCGAAAATTAAAAAAATTACCATTGTCAGCAAGTGGTTAAGGACTCCAAGCTAAACTGAGCTTCCTTGGCAAGTGCAGGGGGTTTAGGAGTTGTGTTTTTCATTTGCTTAATGTCCAGCCTCCTAGAAGTGGAGCATATATCCAGAGGTCTTATGTGTCCTCCATTAAATGCTCAGAGAACAAAAAAATCAGGCAACTAAACATGAAGTTGTGTTGTAAAGTATAGTTTAAATGAAGAATATACCTGAAAGGAAATGTTAAAGTGTGCACCACACTCCAAAACGTTTTTGCCTTGGGACAAAACCAGAAGATGCAAGGTGGTGAACCTGACAAAAAATAAACTCAGCGCTCGTTTGAGGAGAGACCCTGGAGGTGTACACAGATCAAATAAATGTGATTAATAAAGTCTCTCAATAGAAGTCTCGCAAAAATCAGGCAACTAAACTTGAAGTCTCAAAAAGACTTTATTAATCAAATAAATGTGATTAATAAAGTCTCTCAAAAATCAGGCAACTAAACATAAAGTCTCAAAAAGACTTTATTAATCAAATAAATGTGATTAATAAAGTCTCTCAATAGGAGTCTCTCAAAAATCAGGCAACTAAACAGGAGTCTCTCAAAAATCAGGCAACTAAACATGAAGTTGTGCTGTAAAGCATAGTTTAAATGAAGAATATACCTACAAGGAAATGTTAAAGTGTGCACCACACTGCAAAACGTTTTTGCCTTGGGACAAAACCAGAAGATGCAAGGTGGTGAACCTGACAAAAAAAAAACTCAGCGCTCGTTTGAGGACAGACCCTGGAGGTGTACACAGATCAAATAAATGTGATTAATAAAGTCTCTCAATAGGAGGGACGAAGTCCATAGCAACAGTCTCTAAGATGAAGAGGGAGAGGAATCCATGTACCAGCACTAAGGGTAGCCAGTATGAAGAGCTAGAAGCAGTCTCTGCAATGCAACAAAGGAAAAGAAACACAGCAGTATTGGTAAACCATTTAAAAAGTCAAAAGTAAAACTACTCACAAAGAGAGCATAAACACAAGCATGATAGTAATCCTGCAGCAAAATCCTGAGGTGGTTTTTCTCCTAAATGTCCATGTCTCTGAAGTGCAGCTGACAGCTTGTACAGGTGGATTCCAGCATTCGCAACCTATGAGAACAGCAGGGAATACAGAGGGTGATGGGAGATGAAGTCACTTCTGGGTGCAGGGTGAGAGGAGGTGGCTTCACGTTCAGAGCATGCTTGCTCCTTCCTCAGACCTGAACCGAACCGGGGGGTCCCTATAAGGTAGAATCAACAGTAGGCAGAGGAGGAGGGTGAGATATTGGATAAGGCTTCCAGGGGGATGCTTAACCCTTTCCAAATCCCAGGAGTTGTAGACTCTCTCTACACTTAGAATAGGTGCTGGGAAAGAACCTCATTTTCAGATAGTAGGACTATCCCCTCTCATTCCCAACATGCCTCCAATCCTCAGATCACTAAAAGTATAAGTGATAGTGGTGGTGGCTGCCTCAAGAATGTTTTAAGTGACAGGCACTATATGATCTCAAGCTATAAGGAATCCAGGACAGATGCATTCACTCTTCATACTGAAGACCCCGTGGACTTTTAGGTGTCCAGGCTGGACCACTGGCCAAAGTTTGCACAGTACAGACCTTTTGGCTAGCCCCAATACCACTGTGCTGTTCAAAAGAGCATTCAGTGCAGTAGGCAGTTTTGTGACAGACAGATCTGCCTGTTCCCTCAAATTATAACTTAACACTATTACCAACTCCTGCCACTTCTGCTGGCCTGTCACTATTAGCAGCTCCTGTCACCATTACCAAGTCCTGTTACCTCTACTGGCTTGCCACCATTACCATCTCTGTCACCACTGCTAGTCTGCCAACATTACCAGCTCCTGCCACATTTGCTGGCCTATCACTATTACCACCTCCTGCCCCATTATTGTCCTACCACCTTTACAAGCTTCTGCCACTGCTGCTGGCCTATTACCATTGCTAACTGCTCCCACTGCTGCTGGACAACCACCATTACCAGCTCCTGTCACCTCTACTGACCTGCTAGCACTATTAGCTTTTGCCAACTCTGCTGACCTGCCATCATTACCAGCTTCTGCAACCTTTGCTGGCCTACTGTTGCCAGATCCTGTCGCATCTCCTGCTCTATTTAGGTGTAAAGGTGCCACACATAATTTTATAATATTTCCCCAGTGGGGTCTAATGTTTATGTCTAATTTCTAATGTTTTCTATAGAACAAAATCTTGCATTGCACCTCAAGGTTTGCAGCCTAGTCTGATGATCAATGCACTGTAAATGTCCCACACATAATGTTTCCATAGCTGAGCCTGCACTACAAAAATTTTAATATCTGCTGTGGGGTATATCATTCACTGTGTCTCCTAGTTTGCAGCCTATTCTGCAGCTCCAGAAGACAATATTATTTGTGGCTATAATTTTTCTCAAAGAATACACTATACTTCTGATTTGTTAGAAAAAGACTGCCCTGTCACTTTCTGTTAGATTGAAGTGTAATTAAGCTGCCTACATACTCTCCAGTAAATGTATAATATTTATGGCTATTGTCTCTAAAATAATAATCTAATTGTATTTCATCATAGAAAAATGTCTTGGTATCTTCCTCTTAAATTGTGATCTAGTAAAAAAGGCTTACTCAAGTCTAAACAAAATTTCTGGCTGCTGTTTCTGAAATAATACCCTTAATTTGTATTTCCTGATAAAACCTGACTGGTTTCTCACTCTTAAATGTCAGGCAATTAAAAAAAAAACACACTGACTGTGCAGCAAGTCTGTACAATACTTCTTACTGTTTTTACTGAAATTATACACTCTGATTTTATTATTGTGATAAAACCTCCCTGGTCTCTCTCTTTGAAATTGGGATCTAGTTACATACTTGTGCATAGTGTACATCAATTATTTACAATATTTCTAGCTTTTGTTCCGTAAATATAGACTTTAGTTTTTATTTTCTGGTAAAAACCGGTCTGATCTCTACCTCTTAAATTGAAGCCTAGTTAAAAAGGCTTACACGCTATATTATGTGTACAATAGATCTTGTTTTTGATTCCTAAATAATGCACTGTAGGTTGTAATTCCTAAAAAAATGTATTTATTTATCACAGGCACTTATCTAACATCATTAACTTATGCAGAACTTTACATATATCTTGTACATTCACATCAGTCCCTGCCCTCAAGGAGCTTAAAATCTAAGGTACCTAACTCAAATTCGTACATACACATACTAGGGCCAATAAAAACAGGAGCCAATTAACCTACCAGCATGTCTTTGGAGTGTGAAAGGAAATTAGATTACCCAGAGGAAACCTATGTAGGCAGAGGGAGAACATGCAAACTCCAGGTAAGTAGTGTGGTGGTTGGGATTCAAACCAATCCTGCATAGTCTCTCCATATTAAACTGGGGCCTATTAACAATGGTAACACAATGTTCATTGAGTATGAACAATATTTTTGGCTATTGTGTCTGAAATACTACACTCTTAAGCACTTGAGTACTGTACTGTGTTTGCACTGACCAATCACAAGCAATCACAATATGCAAGTAATGGCTGCAATTTGTAGCCAGCTGAGTACTGTGATTGCATTGTCCATTGAATAGTGCAAATCATAAAAAATGGAGAGCGCAAATGAGAATAGCTCTATACCATCTGATTGCTGTGTCAAGCAAATACAAAGATCACAATTTGTTTTGCAGATTTGCAGCAGGCTCTCCCTTTCCTCTCACATAGCAATTGGTTGTGAATGGAAAGGGAGAGATTCACTTCTGTTCAGAGCCCTGCACCAGTTCCAACCAGAACTAGTGCCTGCACAGCTAGTAATAGTGCCTATACAGCCAGTTTCAGTGCCATTCATCACTAGTACCAGTACAGCCAGTACCCCAGTACCATTGCCAGCAAGAACCAGTTTCAACACAGCTCATACCAGTGCCAGCAGAGCCAGTACCATTGGCAGACAGTCCAAATGCCTGTACAGCCACTACCCAGTGCCAGCAAAGCCAGAGTTATGCGAGTGCATGAGTTGATAATTGATATAGTAAATATCGGGGCGGGGCGACCCGGTGATGTAACCATGTGACCCCGCCCCCTCTGACGCTACGAGGAAGCCATAGGGATGTCCCCATGCATCAGAGAGGGGCGCGGTCCCCCGGGGATGTCACCGCGTGGCCTCGCCCCCCTCTGACGCTACAGGGAAGCCATAGAGATGTCCCGTGTGTCAGAGGGGGGCAGAGTCACCCGGCAACATCACCGTGTGGCCCCGCCCTCACTTATAAAAGAACTGTCACCTGAGAGGATGGTCATTACGGCAGGTGCCTTCCAAGGAGGGTGGCGGCATGTGGGTTTGTTTTTTTTCTTTTTTGGTCCATTGGCGGAGCAAGAGAGGAAGAAGAAGACTTCATGGGACATTTTTATTTTTTTATTTTTTAATAAAGGACTAGTCCCCAAGCCGAGTAATATCATTTTTACCATTTTCACACTTTTGTTGTGAACTGGTAGGGGTACATTTGTACCCCGTTACCATTTCACAAAGGGGGAGCCAGGATCTGGGGGTCCCCTTGTTAAAGGGGGCTTCCAGATTCCGATAAGCCCCCAGCCCGCAGACCCCCACAACCATCGCACAAGGGTTGTGGCGATGAGGTCCTTGTCCCCATCAACATGGGGACAAGGTGCTTTGGGGGGCTACCCACAAGCACCCTCCCCATGTTGAGGGCATGTGGCCTGGTATGGTTCAGGAGGGGTACGCTCTCTTGTCAACCCTCTTTTCCTGTGGCCTGCCAGGTTGCATGCTCAGATAAGGGTCTGGTATGGATTTTTGGGGGGACCCCACGCCATTTGTTTAAAAAAATTTGGCGCAGGGTTCCCCTTAATATCCATACCAGACCTGAAGGGGCTGGTATGGAATTTGGGGGCCTCCCATGCAATTTTTTTTTAATTTTGGTTCGGGGTTCCCCTTAATATTTATACCAGACTCAAAGGGCCTGGTAATGGACTGTGGGGGAATCCCATGCTGTTTTTTTCAATGACTTTTATGGGTATTGCCGGGACCAACAATTCATTATATATTAAATGACTTTTTTCCTTTAGAAATGTCATTTTGTGCAGGGACTGTTGTAAACACGGGAAGCATGCGCCACTTTACAGGCATACTATAGACACCCCCCAGGTATGAAATTTAAAGGAATATTTCACTTTTATTGTTTCACTTTAAGCATTATTAAAATCACTGCTCCTGAAAAAACGTCCGATTTTAAAACTTTTTTTTTGCAGTGATACATGTCCCCTGGGGCAGGACCCAGGTCCCCAAACACTTTTTATGAAAATAACTTGCATATAAGCCTTTAAAATTAGCACTTTTAATTATTCATGTTTGTGTCCCATAGACTTTAACGGTGTTCGTGTGTTCGAACAAATTTTTTGCCTGTTCGCATGTTCTGCTGAGAACCGAACCGGGGAGTGTTCGGCTCATCCCTATTTGCGAAATAATGTAACAACATAATGAATGATCTGAATTGGATCCATTTATTTTTACTCTAGTGAGCAGTGTGAATATTCTAATAACAATCTTTTTGTACTGGGGTTGAACTTGAGATAGAATGAAGGGAAGATTAGAGCAATTTAAAAAAAATGGGGGGGGGGGAGACAGGGGATGGGAAAAAGGACAAGGGGTACCTCTTGAAGATAACGGCTCAAGGGTATTCTGGCTTAAGCACCCATTGCCTACAAGTTCAAAGAAAGATGAATGTAAAACATCCTACACTCATAAATATTGAGAGAATGTGGCAGAGGTATGAAAATATATTCCCATTGCAGCCACGCTACTGGGGACCTTTCTGAGGGTTTCTTTTCAGCATGTATCATCTTCTCCATGGATTGAATTTTGTTAATTTCACAAACCCAGTCTGTCAGGAAGGACAGATCGGCTTACATCAATTATGAGCTATTATGGTGCTAGCTGCAGTAAGCAAGTGACACAGTAAATCCTGCCGTATGGATTTGAAATATCCCAGAATGATCAACAGGAGTATAATATGTATGTCAGGTTGAAGAAATGTATCCATGATCTTATTAAACAGTACTGTTCAAGGTTTTAGGCAGGCGTGAAAAAATGCTGTGCGTAAGAATGCTTTCAGAAATAGAAGTATTAATAGTTATTATTTAGAAATTAACAAGATGGAAGGTAAATGAACAGAAGAGAAATCCAAATAAAATCAATATTTGGTGTGACCAACCTTTGCCTTCAAAATAGCATCAATTCTTCTAGGTACACTTGCACAGAGTTTTTAAAGGAACTCAGCAGGTAGGTTTTTCCAAACATCTTGGAGAACTAGCCACAGATTTTCTGTGGATGTAGGTTGCCTCAAATCCTTCTGTCTCTTCATGTAATCCCAGACAGACTAGGATGAGGGCTCTGTGGGGGCCAAACCATCACTTCCAGGACTCTTTGTTCTTCTTTACGCTGAAGATAGTTCTTAATGACATTGGTTGTATGCAAAAGATAAAAGAGGGGAAGAAAAGGGGGTTCATAAAGCCCCTGGACTTTTAAGGTGCTGGTATATAATAATAGATAGGGTAAATAGACATGTATGATTTATCCATAAAAAAGGTTTTATTACAATTAATATAGTTTACACAACATATTTAAAAAAAGTATCACTATCCACATCTCAAAAAGGACAAGCAGTCAGAGAAATACCACTCAACGGAATACCACTCTACATGTTTCGCTCATTGGGAGCTTCTTCAGGAGATTTGGTGTATATTAAAGAGTACTAAGGATAATAAGAGAACATGGATGAGCTATCATAAAAGAGTTATTACACAACATAAAAATAAATTTACATGGATACTGTATCATATATGAATTTATAACAAAGATGATCAAAAAAATCAAAAACAATCAAACATCACATCACTTGATCAGGTTTCATAATCTTACAAGGCTGCCAGAGGTTAAATGTCAATTATTTTGAATAAGGATATTGCCACTGAATAACATCAGAAATACACAGGCATCATGTAGGTCTCTCAAATAAAAGCATCCATCCAGAAATGGCTACAGAAGAACAAAGAATAAGGTATATCCTTAATGAAAAGGACAAAAGAATAATATGTAAAAAACAGCAAAGATAATTGATACACAGAGGGGGAGACATAGAGTCTAACACCCTGTTTGTATAGAGATTACCTTTAAAAGAATCAAAGGGCTTTTTGCAAAGATAATGTTGAATCAATATGCCAAACAAAATCCATAATCGGCAATCAGGTGCCCATAGATGGCAAAGCTGAGATCCCAAAATGTATGTATATATCAAAATATGGCTGAAGGACAAAACACAACTTGTGGGTTTGTATCTGCTCTTCAGTGCATGCAGCAAGTTCCGCGTGACTTTAATTAGTCATTGTATTCTTGTTCGTTCGTTACTGTTTTTCAGGTCGCTCTTCACAGGCCTTGCTGTTCTTCAGTGCGTTCTGTTACTTCGTTCTGAGCAGCCGACCGTTTTCTAGCCATGTTGCGTATGCGTACTCCTCGTAGAGTTCGTGCTGTGCGGGGGCTTGGTGTTGGGGTCCTGACCTTGACACAAGTCCAGTCCATGAACAGGGTGGGGAGGAGTTCATGGACCAAGAATTGGTTGCTTCAGCGTGACCAGTTCTCTCATATGCCTTTGCTCCGTGAGATCCGTGAGAATAATCCTGATGATTTCAGGAACTTTCTCCGGATGACGGACCCCGTGTTTCACCGTTTGTTGGCTTCGCTGACCCCCTATATCAGCAGGCAGGATACCTGCATGAGGCAAGCCATCACTCCGGAGCAGAGGTTGGTCGCTACCCTGTGGTATTTGGCGACAGGGAGAAGTCTGCAGGACTTAAAGTTCTCGACAGGCATCTCCCCCCAGGCTCTGGGGATCATAATCCCAGAGACCTGTTCTGCCATCATACAGGTCCTGCAGAAGGAGTATATGAAGGTAAGATTTGTATCCTTTAATATCACATTTTATTGTATTGAATGTTTGCTAATATATTGTATTTCTTTCCTCATTCCCTAATTACCATGATTGTAATATGCTGTGAATGTCCCCTTTGTCCTCATGCATGCTGGATTTTTATGTAATTATTATTTTAGGTCCTTCATACATATTTGCCCTTCAATAACCTCCCCAGCATGGTGTCTCCTGGCCCTATATTCACCTCATGTAGTCACTTAACAATGTATTTTTTCTGCTCCATAGTAGTGCTTTACCCCAAACACCCCCTAAAATGTTTGGAAATGTTATTTTTGCTTTAAATTCTGGCAGAGTGCCAGAGGCTTTTTTTTTGTGGTGTCCCCAAATAATTTTTAGTAACCCTCCCTCCCCCAACTGCTAAGTCAGCTGATCCCAATTCTCTATCCTCAATCATCTATCTGCTGACTTTGCCAAACCCATACACACTATACCCATCTCTTTAGTGCTCAGATTTATGGATGAATTCCCCAAAGCATGTAGTGCAAGGGCCTGCCTGTATACTTTCAAATGGTACTGTTTAAAGTTTTTGTATCCTATTATTATCTTGCTAGGTAATAGCAGAATGTCCAAATGTCCTCAAATGTGTACAATGTGTATTTATATCTTTGTATTATGACACTTCTTACCTGTCCAGTGGGCTACCAATAGTGTAACTAAGGAGGGGCTGTTCCAAGTAATACCCTGTATTTAGGCATTCATCTCTCAATGAAGTGAAGAGGGTTACCTGTCCAAGATTTCCACACACCCCTATAATGTTAGAAATGGCCCATGAGAGGGGGGGAGGGGGAATATGATAGGTGTACCTTATACTTTGGCGTTGTTAAATTCCCCTTAATAAATGCTATCTGGAGGTTGACCCATAATGTTTGTGTCTAATCTGCTTGCCATGTTTCTGATCAAAAATAGTAATGTTTATTTTTTTTTCCTCAACAGTTTCCTTCCACGCCACAGGAATGGCAGACTGTGGCCTCCCACTTTGCCGAGCGGTGGGACTTTCCTAACTGCGGAGGGGCAATTGATGGGAAACACGTCAACATCGTCCCACCACCCAACTCGGGGTCGTACTATTATAATTACAAGGGGTTCAATAGTATAGTGATGTTGGCGGTGGTGTCGGCTAATTACAACTTCCTGTATGTGGACGTGGGGAAGAATGGCCGGATGTCCGATGGTGGAGTCATCGCCCAGACGGAGTTCTACAGGCGTCTCCAGAATGGCAGCTTGGACTTGCCAGCTCCAGAGGACAATGTGGAAGGACTCCCATTTGTGTTTGTTGCTGATGAAGCGTTTGCGCTGGGGGACCACCTGGTGCGGCCATTCCCAATGAGGACCCTCACCCCGGAACAGAGGGTTTTTAATTACCGGCTGGCCAGAGCCCGAAGAGTGGTGGAGAACACATTTGGAATCCTGGCCAGCCGGTTCCGCCTATTTATGACACCCATCCATATGGCGGAGTATAAACTGAACCATATTATACTTGCATGCTGTGTTCTCCATAACTTTTTAAGGAAACATTCGGCCAACTATGCTGGCTCAGTGGGGCCTGAGGCCGGAATGATACATCAAACCACACTGACGGTGCTTGAAAGTGGCCGTCCTGGCTTGCCCTCCCTGAGTGCCCGTGATGTCCGGTTACGCTACCTGGAGTTCTTTGCGGGTAGGGGGGCTATCAATATTCCTGACAATCTGTGAAGCCTTTTTATAATAAAAAAAAAAAGAAATTCTTTGTGGACATTTACTGCTTGTGTTTGTTTTAGCTGACCCTGACAGAAATGTGTTGAGTCCAGAAAATGTGATTGTGTAACCTTATTATACAAAGCACTGTTGGCTGTTGTTTACTAAATGCAAAAACACATTTCACTACAAGTGCACTTGCAACTGCACTGAACCTGCACTTGTAGTGCAAAGTGGTTTTGCCCTTAGGAAATAACCCCCATTTTTGCTGAAAACAGCAATTACATCACCCCAAAAGTGTTGTAGTGTTGAGACAATAATCCACACATTCTTGAGTAAATAACTTTTTTATACCTGCACAATCACATGTGCATTTATCAAAGGTTTTTAAAACAAACCAACATGTTTGTTGTATAACAATTTTTGGAGTAGCATTATCAAAAATAGAAATGTCCATTTAAGATAAAACAGGCCTGTGTAAAACCAACAAGAAAGACAAAAAACTTGAACTTACAAAGTTCACATTAGGTAAAACCTGAAGGCTATATCAGACATCAGTATTTAGGAACTGTTTTTGATATAGCGTTCAGATGGGGGGAAATCACCCCTGGAAAAGCCAAATTTGGAAGATGCACACCAATTTACGAATGTCAACATGTGCTAGCTGCCATCAGGGAGGATCAAGGGACGTGTTTTGGGGGAGCAAGCCCTTCCTCACCGCTACTTTATAATTGAGGAAGGGGTTGCACTCCAAAACGCGTCCATTGATCTCCTGTGATGGCAGATAGCACATGTTGGCACACTGTGTGCATCCTCCAAATTTGGCTTTTCAAAACATTGCAAAAAGATTTAAAAGATTGGACCACAATCCAAAAAGTGATTTTGTGGGGTTTTAAATTCGCCCCCAAAACATCAATGATGTTATTATTTTTTTTAATCACATCATTGATTTTTTGCTGTATGTTTTGCAGTTCTACATTACACCCCATGATCTCCCCGATCAGGATCTGGGCACTTTCTGATGTGAAAGGATCTGGATCACGATCACCTAAAAAGAGAGAAACAAAACAAAAACAGGTATCAAAAATCTGCCGGCATCCATCTCTTACCTGAGCCTGTGGTCGCAGACACTCACCTGTTGTGGTGCCAATCTCCACCACATCTTCTTCTTCCTCCTGCTCAGCTTGGGTTGGTGTCATTTCCCCTTCTTCCATAGGTGGGGGGTCTCTGGTCTCCTCGGATGAGGGGTGTCCTCTGAGTCTTTTCTCCCCTATGTAAAACAAAAATGGTATAATTAGCACACAGATATTTGTTGGCAGAACTAGAAATAGGAAACATTGCTTGGAAGTGGGGTACAATTGTCAATTTTAGCCGAGTTCCAAGATGTCTTTTTTTTATTGCCCTTTGTCAAGCTGCAATACTTTACCTGTTTAGTACAAGCTTCACAGATGGAGACCCCCCTATAGTATACACTGGAGCACCTGTGTGGCCCCCCTAATAAAAATGGTGTTCTTGTGTCCCACACTAGTGCTCCAGTGTCCAGATGTGAAAACAGCTGCTCAGTGTCCTCTCCTTACACAGAATCTAGTTTGCATTTCATTCTAGTAACAAACCCATCTACACAAACAAATATTTGGCATCCAAGTAGGCCCCCAAAAAATGTGGGAAAATGCATATGACCTAAACAATGGTGTTTTAGAGGCCGAAAGAAAAATGTTTGATACGAACGAATAATGGGCCCATGAACATTAATGTTGCCCTTTTAAACGTTACAATTAAGAAAAGTATATGGAGCAGCACGAACGGAATAAAGATAGAAAGAATAGGAACACAGCACAAGTACTTACTTTTTTGCATATAGTGAAATGAACCACTGAAGGCCAAATATATTGCCCTTAAACGGTTGCCAACATCCCGGATTGGTACAGAAAAATAAGACCCTTCGATTAGGGAACTTATATACCCCCAGTATAGTGGGACTTTGTAGGCGAACCATACGATTAATTTTAGATAAAAAATATTTTATTTATTTGAAAAAGCATAAAAACAAGATACATTGGACATAAATCTCAGCAGTATTACTTGTACAATAGAATTTGCTTTCATATAACGATTTTGTATACTTCCATTTATGATAGGATATTTTCCCTAAGGGCCTGACATGTTTCAGGACGATGTCCCTTCTTCAGAGGCGTATTGCAGAGAGAAAAATCTTATAGGTAGGAGATACATTCTGAAACAACAAATGAAAATAATTTGCAATATGAACAGAAAGAGGTTTTGTAACCCAGCATACCACAGTGTTCACCATACATACCAGTGAGAAGTTGTTCAAAAATGAAAGATATATGCACAAGTATGCACAGGTATCCAATTTTGGATGGGGCAACAAATTGTATCTTTTAGATAAGAAAGACTGGCTGTCGGCTGACCAACCAGTGTAAGATAATGGTTATCCCTCGGCTTCAGGAATGACCACGCAAAGGCCCCCAAATGAAAGGACAGCCAGGGAGAGTCCCAGATTGACCTTTGAAAAGAAAGGAGAAAATACAAAAAAATCCCTGAATAGTTTGTTTGGAACTTATTGATTTGTACAGATATTACATTCCCCCCAAGAGGCTTTCCCCTTCATTTACTCCTGGGTAGGAAACAACATATGTATGTAGAATAAGTATCTCATATAGTGCAGGATCATATTGTCTTTAAAGACTTCAAATATTCAAGAAAAGACTTTTAGAAAAATCTACTAAGTTTGAGAGATTGACAGTGCTCCCATCTGTTACCAAAAAGAGAAAAAGGGGAGAGAGAAGCGCAAGGAGAAAGAGAGCCTTTCTGCCTGTATATGGGAATGGAACAGTTGTTAAACAGCTGAACCATTTAGCCAGATAAGTGTGAAAGAAAGGACCATAAGGAGGTTTGCTTGTTTTGTCTCATATAGAGACCAAATAGCTTGCTTGTTTCCATCCCTCATAGAATATATCTTATAAAGGGGTGTGTCACCCATGGAACTAGGGTATAAGGGTAGAAGATTTAAAAAAATTACTTACTTTTTGGAAGCAGAAACGATGCATAAGCAGCTGAAGCACAGGGCGCTTTGCAGCCTGTATGGTGGGATAACACACTGAGCAGGACGTCCAGACATGGCTTAAATAGCCGCCGGCGCCTGCGCAGTGAAGTTCGTATCAGAAGTGTCAGCAGAGGAAGGAAAATCACTCTGCAGTGGCGCGCATGCGTCAGACGGAACGACGCGTCCAAGGGAGGGCGGGTGCCAGAGATCCTAAATAGGAAAACACCCGGAGTCATGCCGTCGCCGAGACAAGCGTCATCGCGCATGAGGCAGAGCGCAGCCACGTACTGGCTGATAATATCTAATTACATAGGATCAAGCCAGTGCAATAGAAAGAAAAGAATATTATTATAACTGATGGGGACATGGTCACATATATAAAAAAAGAAAAAGAGGAAAAAGGAGAAGAGGGGAATGAACGAGAAAATGGAGGAAAAAAAGGAAGGGAAAAAGGAGGGGAAAGAGCAATTAAAGAAATATAGCGACCATGTGGGGAAAAATTGCATGGAAAAAATTAAAAAATATTAAAAAATATTAAAAAATGAAGAGAAGTGGAATGAAAAAATCACCCAAATGGTTTCCCTCATTTCCTGTTTCAAAAAACAGAAAGAGGGAGGGACCCCGGGCGTCCAAAGGGTGGGGCCCCAGGGGAGGGTCTGCACGGCGCCCACCCAGAGCCGAAGTGCTTTGGGAGTGCCATGCAGGTCCACCCCACCGACGCACGAATACACCGTCATGACAGGCCCGTAATCAGACCGGTCTGCAGCGTAGAAAGGTGCCACGCCGTCATCACAGATGGTTCGACGTGGCCCACGTGCGCCGGGCGAGGGCAGATCCAAAGCCAAGTGACCACAAAATTGTTAAAAAACTGGGTACAGAGACTCCTTGCCGCTAAGCAAAAAGCCTCTTTGAAATTATCTACAAATGGTTGTCAAAATTACATAAATCTGGTACATAAGGCATGATGGACATAGCTGGGTAGGCAAAGAGATGGGCAAACATGGATGGCAGTTGATATAGTACATATATACAATATATTTTCTACATCAAATCAAATGACAGAAATTATGAGGGCTATATACATGTTTGATAGACATATACATGCTAAACATATTTTATCAGTCATTATAAATGTACAGCTGTATTGGAGCTATGTTCTATAATACAGGTGACATTATCAAAAGATATCCACAAGGAGTTCATCATCAAGGACCTGATTAACTAATCATTGCCTCTTTGGTGACTCCGAGATACCCCACAAAGTGCACACTCCCGACGTATTGCCGGGTGTAAGGTATTAAACTTTCATTCTTTTTCGCACCCCCCTGAGACAAAGCCCTCCAGAAAGGGACGAAAGCTCATCTGGGTATTCAAACCTGGAAATTGTGTTGCATTGAGGCTTGCGATTCAACGGACCTCCCTCTGGAGCAAGACCTTATTCCAATCACCACCCCTCGTGTTCGGATGGACACGGTCAAGGATGGTGAAATGGACGCGGGGAAACTTTCCCATATGGTGGTCTCGCACGTGTCGCCCCAGAGGGAGGTCCGGGTCCGCCTGACTCATGCTGGTGATATGTCGTGCTGCCCTTTTGTGAAACTCTAATTTGGTTTTGCCAACGTAGAAGCATCTACATTGGCAGGTTATTAAGTACACAACTCCAGGGG
Organism: Aquarana catesbeiana; assembly: GCF_042186555.1. Lineage (NCBI taxonomy): Eukaryota > Metazoa > Chordata > Amphibia > Anura > Ranidae > Aquarana > Aquarana catesbeiana. The sequence goes on along the minus strand of NC_133327.1, from coordinate 348,216,849 downwards.
TTTTGCAGTTCGAGAAATGTCTCGGCCTGTACATTCTTCCATTGGGTAGTTTGAATTTCTTTTGTATGTTCATGTAGCGGCAACATGAACATCCACCACATGTAAAAGTTCCTGGTCGTTTACATATATCTGAGCGAAAAGTGCCTGTATATTCACTTTTTACAAGGCAATCCCCCAGTGAGCGGGCCTTCCTGAATGTGATGGTAGGTGTGGCAGATATATGTGGTTTTAAATTGGGGTCTATTTGTAATAGATGCCAATGTTTTTGTAGGATACTTTTAAGAATCCCATGCTGTTTATTGAAGGTGGTAATTACTCTAATAGCTGGTTGGGAGGTGGAAGTGTTTTTTTTGGGGAACAAGATGTTATGCCTTAGTTGTCCTCGGGCTCTTTTAAAAGCTTTTTTTAAACATGTGGACGAGTATCCTTGTTCAAGGAGTCTCTCTCTTAATTTATTAGCTTCCCTAACAAAGTCAGCTTCTTTTGAGCAGTTACGTCTGAGTCTTAGATATTGCCAGTAGGGTATGGATGCAATTAATGATTTGGGATGTGAGCTTGATGCATGTAGAATCGTATTTCCAGCGGTCTTTTTCCAATAGAGACCGCTGGAAAGAGACCCATCTGTGGATTTGGTTATGCTAAGATCTAGGAAGTTGATTGAGGTATCACTAAACGTCATCGTGAAAAACAAGTTAGAATCATTAGAGTTCATGATTTGTATGAACGAGTGTAGGGCCTCAGAGGTACCATTCCATATCATGAATATATCGTCTATATACCTGAACCATGCTGCTACATGGGTGGTATATAGCGAGAGGACAGAAGCGACCGCTCCCACTCCCCCAGGTACAGGTTGGCATACGATGGGGCACAGCAAGTCCCCATCGCAACCCCCTGCACCAGGAGGTAGTGGGAGCCGTCAAATGTGAAAAAATTGTGTGTTAAAATGAAATCGAGTGATTCCAAAAGAAAAAGGTTGAGTTTGCGATCATCTTTGTGGGATTGTGACAAAATATGTCTAATAGCTAAGAGTCCTGCATTATGCGGAATAGAGCTGTATAGTGCCTCGACATCGATGGCTACTAAGAGCGAGTGTGGTAGTATATGTAGTTCTTCCAGATTTTGCAACAGATGGATAGTGTCCTTAATATATGAAAACAGACCTGCAACGTAGGGTCTGAGGTGGCTGTCTACAAACTTGCTAAGGTTTTCAGTTAGGGACCCATTTCCGGAGATAATGGGGCGTCTGGGAGGGGTTTCTTTGTTTTTATGTATTTTGGGAAGACAGTATAACGTAGGAGTACGTGGGTATGGAGTTCTTATGTATTCCCAAATGTCTTTGTCGATAGCTCCACTGCAGAATGCATTATCAACTAAATCATAGAAGGCAGCATGAAATTTTTCTACAAAGCTTTTGGAGATGGGTTTATACCAAGATAGGTTAGTTACAACCTTTAGGCACATATCTTTGTACTGTTCGTTGGTAGGGATGAGCCGAACACCCCCCTGTTCGGTTCGCACCAGAACATGCGAACAGGAAAAAAGTTCGCTCGAACACGCGAACACCGTTAAAGTCTATGGGACACGAACATGAATAATCAAAAGTGCTAATTTTAAAGGCTTATATGCAAGTTATTGTCATAAAAAGTGTTTGGGGACCTGGGTCCTGCCCCAGGGGACATGGATCAATGCAAAAAAAAGTTTTAAAAACGGACGTTTTTTCAGGAGCAGTGATTTTAATAATGCTTAAAGTCAAACAATAAAAGTGTAATATCCCTTTAAATTTCGTACCTGGGGGGTGTCTATAGTATGCCTGTAAAGGGGCGCATGTTTCCTGTGTTTAGAACAGTCTGACAGCAAAATGACATTTGGAAGGAAAAAACTCATTTAAAACTACTCGCGGCTATTGCATTGCCGACAATACACATAGAAGTTCATTGATAAAAACGGCATGGGAATTCCCCCCAGGGAAACCCCGAACCAAAATAAAAAAATAAAAAAATGACGTGGGGGGGTCCCCCTAAATTCCATACCAGGCCCTTCAGGTCTGGTATGGATATTAAGGGGAACCCCGGCCAAAATTTAAAAAAAAAATGACGTGGGGTTCCCCCTAAATTCCATACCAGACCCTTCAGGTCTGGTATGGATTTTAAGGGGAACCCCGCGCCAAAAAAAAAAAAAAAAAACGGCGTGGGGTCCCCCCAAAAATCCATACCAGACCCTTATCCGAGCACGCAACCTGGCAGGCCGCAGGAAAAGAGGGGGGGACGAGAGTGCGGCCCCCCCCCTCCTGAACCGTACCAGGCCACATGCCCTCAACATTGGGAGGGTGCTTTGGGGTAGCCCCCCAAAACACCTTGTCCCCATGTTGATGAGGACAAGGGCCTCATCCCCACAACCGTGGCCGGTGGTTGTGGGAGTCTGCGGGCGGGGGGCTTATCGGAATCTGGAAGCCCCCTTTAACAAGGGGACCCCCAGATCCCGGCCCCCCCCCTGTGTGAAATGGTAAGGGGGTACTTACCCCTACCATTTCACTAAAAAACTGTCAAAATAGTTAAAAATGACAAGAGACAGTTTTTGACAATTCCTTTATTTAAATGCTTCTTCTATCTTCCTTCATCTTCTTCTTCTTCTGGTTCTTCTGACTCTTCTGGTTCTTCCTCCGGCGTTCTTGTCCAGCATCTTCTCCGCGGCGTCTTCTATCTTCTTCTCCTCGGGCCGCTCCGCACCCATGGCATTGGGGGGGAGGCTCCCGCTGTTCTCTTCATCTTCTTCTTCATCCTCTTCTCTTCTTCATCTTCTTCATCTTCATCTTCTCTTCTTTTCTTCTGCGGGCCGCTCCGCATCCATGCATGGAGGGAGGCTCCCGCTGTGTGACGGCGTCTCCTCGTCTGACGGTTCTTAAATAACGGGGGGCGGGGCCACCCGGTGACCCTGCCCCCCTCTGACGCACGGTGACTTGACGGGACTTCCCTGTGACGTCACGGGGAATGCCACAGGGAAGTCCCGTCATGTCCCGTGCGTCAGAGGGGGGCGGGGTCACCGGGTGGCCCCGCCCCCGTTATTTAAGAACCGTCAGACGAGGAGACGCCGTCACACAGCGGGAGCCTCCCTCCATGCATGGATGCGGAGCGGCCCGCAGAAGAAAAGAAGAGAAGATGAAGATGAAGAAGATGAAGAAGAGAAGAGGATGAAGAAGAAGATGAAGAGAAGAGCGGGAGCCTCCCCCCCAATGCCATGGGTGCGGAGCGGCCCGAGGAGAAGAAGATAGAAGACGCCGCGGAGAAGATGCTGGACGAGAACGCCGGAGGAAGAACCAGAAGAGCCAGAAGAACCAGAAGAAGATGAAGGAAGATAGAAGAAGCATTTAAATAAAGGAGTTGTCAAAAACTGTCTCTTGTCATTTTTAACTATTTTGACAGTTTTTTAGTGAAATGGTAGGGGTAAGTACCCCCTTACCATTTCACACAGGGGGGGGCCGGGATCTGGGGGTCCCCTTGTTAAAGGGGGCTTCCAGATTCCGATAAGCCCCCCGCCCGCAGACCCCCACAACCACCGGCCACGGTTGTGGGGATGAGGCCCTTGTCCTCATCAACATGGGGACAAGGTGTTTTGGGGGGCTACCCCAAAGCACCCTCCCAATGTTGAGGGCATGTGGCCTGGTACGGTTCAGGAGGGGGGGGCCGCACTCTCGTCCCCCTCTCTTTTCCTGCGGCCTGCCAGGTTGCATGCTCGGATAAGGGTCTGGTATGGATTTTTGGGGGAACCCCACGCCATTTTTTTTTTTTTTTTTGGCGCTGGGTTCCCCTTAAAATCCATTTAGGGGGAACCCCACGTCATTTTTTTTTTTTAATTTTGGCCGGGGTTCCCCTTAATATCCATACCAGACCTGAAGGGCCTGGTATGGAATTTAGGGGGACCCCCCCACGTCATTTTTTTTTTTTTAATTTTGGTTCGGGGTTTCCCTGGGGGGAATTCCCATGCCGTTTTTATCAATGAACTTCTATGTGTATTGTCGGCAATGCAATAGCCGCGGGTAGTTTTAAATGTGTTTTTTCCTTCCAAATGTCATTTTGCTGTCAGACTGTTCTAAACACGGGAAACATGCGCCCCTTTACAGGCATACTATAGACACCCCCCAGGTACGAAATTTAAAGGGATATTACACTTTTATTGTTTGACTTTAAGCATTATTAAAATCACTGCTCCTGAAAAAACGTCCGTTTTTAAAACTTTTTTTTGCATTGATACATGTCCCCTGGGGCAGGACCCGGGTCCCCAAACATTTTTATTGCAATAACTAGCATATAAGCCTTTAAAATTAGCACTTTTGATTTCTCCCATAGACTTTTAAAGGGTGTTCCGCGGCATTCGAATTTGCCGCGAACACCCCAAATTGTTCGGTGTTCGGCGAACTTGCGAACAGCTAATGTTCGAGTCGAACATGAGTTCGACTCGAACTCGAAGCTCATCCCTATTCGTTGGTCATAATGACGATATTGCCACCTTTGTCTGATGGCTTAATCGTGGGAGAGTGCTCCTTTTTTAGGGATTCTAAGGCTAGTAGTTCATCGTTAGAGAGGTTGCCTTGGGAGGCTTTTGATTTTCTACTTTTCAATTTTTTAACTTCTGATGTGGTGGATGGTATGAATGCAGCCAGATTAGGATTGGTTGTGAATGGTGGAAATTTGTCTGATTTTTTCTTAAATTTTCCCTGTTTGTCTGGGCAAGATGGAACTTCCTTTTTGATATGTTCCTCTAAAAGGTTTTCAATATTGATTGTATCGATGGGGTCCTGTTCCTCAAGGAGGGTTAGGAGGTCCTCAAGTGCCTCATCTGTTTTTTTGGGTTCTATTTGTGAAGTATATTTATCTTTCTCTTTGGAAAAAGTGCTTTTATAGTACAACTTTCGTGCAAAAAGGTGTAGGTCCTTGATAACTTTGAAGGGGTCTAAGTCTGCATCAGGGCAGAAACTGAGACCTTTGTGTAATAGGTCACTCTCAGCTTGTGTAAGTCAGTGATTAGAGAGGTTAACAATATTTAAGGTGTTGAGTGGCAGAGAAGATGGTGGCTTAATAGGTTCGGAGACAGGGTCTCCGTTTAGTGAACTAAAAAATCTTGGTCAGAGCGAAGAAGTGTAGTAGTGATTGATGATAGAGAGGTGTCACCCATAGATGTGGATACAATAGAGCCTGCACCAATCGGTCCTGTTGAAGAAAGCTGGTTTACACCCCGTGAGTTACCTTTACCAGGAGGAAAAAGATTAGTAGTAGAGGTGCTGGCCGTGTCTGTCATTCTTTTCTTAGTATACGCCGGATCGTCTGCAGATGGTGGTCTTTTATTTTTTCGTGGTTTGCGATTCCTTTGTCTATTATGAGAAGAGGATGAAACAGAAGAACTTAAAGAGGAGTTAGATTCAGAATCCCTGGGAGTTCTATTGGTGTTGCCCCTGTATGGGCGTGCAGTTGAAAAAGATTGATGCCATTTGTAGGCAGTGCTTTCCTGGAAGGCTCTTTTATCTCTCCAAAGTTTTTTGTCCCTAATTTTTAGCTTTTCTTGGGATTTTAGGTTCAAACGGTTTTTAATTTTTTCTTCATGTTCTTTAAAGATAGGCGTGTCTTTAAATGGAAGTAATTTAACATAAATCGTATTAATAATTTTATCCAAATTGGAAATTCTCTTCTTATATTCTTCGCTTAATAATGCCATCATGGTTTGAGTTGAGTTTTCCCACTTGCTTTTAAAGCTGGGGTCGACATCTTCCAACATTGGGAAGATTTGGATACGTAATCCTAGGGGGTTGATTCTCTCCTGGATATATTTGTCAAACGTGTCTGCATGCCAGAAGCATGCTACTTTTTTGTCAACAATTTTACCAAGTTGGAAGAACAAAGAAGAGATTTCCGATTGGGAAGATGTTTTCTGGTTATGATCTTTGGAGAGGCCTGCCATTAAATTATCCCACTCTTTGCCTTGAAACATTCTGGAATAATTTTTTTTGGAACAATATATTTGCAATCAAATGTTATTTAGCAGAATATATTTGCAGACCGCTGCAGACCGGTCCGATTACGGGCCTGTCATGACGGTGTATTAGTGCGTCGGTGGGGTGGACCTGCATGACGCTCCCCCAGCACTTCGGCTCTGGGTGGGCGCCGTGCAGACCCTCCCCTGGGGCCCCACCCTTTGGATGCCCGGGGTCCCTCCCTCTTTCTGTTTTTTGAAACAGGAAATGAGGGAAACCATTTGGGTGATTTTTTCATTCCACTTCTCTTCATTTTTTAATATTTTTTAATATTTTTTAATTTTTTCCATGCAATTTTTCCCCACATGGTCGCTATATTTCTTTAATTGCTCTTTCCCCTCCTTTTTCCCTTCCTTTTTTTCCTCCATTTTCTCGTTCATTCCCCTCTTCTCCTTTTTCCTCTTTTTCTTTTTTTATATATGTGACCATGTCCCCATCAGTTATAATAATATTCTTTTCTTTCTATTGCACTGGCTTGATCCTATGTAATTAGATATCATCAGCCAGTACGTGGCTGCGCTCTGCCTCATGCGCGATGATGCTTTTCTCGGCGACGGCATGACTCCGGGTGTTTTCCTATTTAGGATCTCTGGCACCCGCCCTCCCTTGGACGCGTCGTTCCGTCTGATGCATGCGCGCCACTGCAGAGTGATTTTCCTTCCTCTGCTGACACTTCTGATACGAACTTCACTGCGCAGGCGCTGGCGGCTATTTAAGCCATGTCTGGACGTCCTGCTCAGTGTGTTATCCCACCATACAGGCTGCAAAGCGCCCTGTGCTTCAGCCGCTTATGCATCGTTTCTGCCTCCAAAAAGTAAGTAATTTTTAAAAATCTTCTACCCTTATACCCTAGTTCCATGGGTGACACACCCCTTTATAAGATATATTCTATGAGGGATGGAAACAAGCAAGCTATTTGGTCTCTATATGAGACAAAACAAGCAAACCTCCTTATGGTCGTTTCTTTCACACTTATCTGGCTAAATGGTTCAGCTGTTTAACAACTGTTCCATTCCCATATACAGGCAGAAAGGCTCTCTTTCTGCTTGCGCTTCTCTCTCCCCTTTTTCTCTTTTTGTAACAGATGGCAGCACTGTCAATCTCTCAAACTTAGTAGATTTTTCTAAAAGTCTTTTCTTGAATATTTGAAGTCTTTAAAGACAATATGATCCTGCACTATATGAGATACTTATTCTACATACATATGTTGTTTCCTGCCCAGGAGTAAATGAAGGGGAAAGCCTCTTGGGGGGAATGTAATATCTGTACAAATCAATGAGTTCCAAACAAACTATTCAGGGATTTTTTTGTATTTTCTCCTTTCTTTTCAAAGGTCAATCTGGGACTCTCCCTGGCTGTCCTTTCATTTGGGGGCCTTTGCAAGGTCATTCCTGAAGCCGAGGGATAACCATTATCTTACACTGGTTGGTCAGCCGACAGCCAGTCTTTCTTATCTTAAAGATACAATTTGTTGCCCCATCCAAAATTGGATACCTATGCATACTTGTGCATATATCTTTCATTTTTGAACAACTTCTCACTGGTATGTATGGTGGACACTGTGGCATGCTGGGTTACAAAACCTCTTTCTGTTCATATTGCAAATTATTTTCATTTGTTGTTTCAGAATGTATCTCCTACCTATAAGATTTTTCTCTCTGCAATACGCCTCTGAAGAAGGGACATCGTCCTGAAACATGTCAGGTCCTTAGAGAAAATATCCTATCGTAAATGGAAGTATACAAAATCGTTATATGAAAGCAAATTCTATTGTACAAGTAATACTGCTGAGATTTATGTCCAATGTATCTTGTTTTTATGCTTTTTCAAATAAATAAAATATTTTTTATCTAAAATTAATCGTATGGTTCGTCTACAAAGTCCCACTATACTGGGGGTATATAAGTTCCCTAATCGAAGGGTCTTATTTTTCTGTACCAATCCGGGATATTGGCAACCGTTTAAGGGCAATATATTTGGCCTTCAGTGGTTCATTTCACTATATACTAATATAACAGGGTAGCAAATACCCATTCCCCCCTTCCTCCCCTTTTTGAACCACATTTTCTAATGAACAACATTCATTTTGCTTTTTGTATACAGTCTTCTTCCAAATATTCATATTCTCCCCATAAGAATACGTATATAGGTTTGATATTTTACTTTGCAAGCAGGAATGTTTGCCAAGTGAAATTTGAAGATTTTTTGCTAAATAACATTTGATTGCAAATATATTCTGCTAAATAACATTTGATTGCAAATATATTGTTCCAAAAAAATTATTCCAGAATGTTTCAAGGCAAAGAGTGGGATAATTTAATGGCAGGCCTCTCCAAAGATCATAACCAGAAAACATCTTCCCAATCGGAAATCTCTTCTTTGTTCTTCCAACTTGGTAAAATTGTTGACAAAAAAGTAGCATGCTTCTGGCATGCAGACACGTTTGACAAATATATCCAGGAGGGAATCAACCCCCTAGGATTACGTATCCAAATCTTCCCAATGTTGGAAGATGTCGACCCCAGCTTTAAAAGCAAGTGGGAAAACAACCTACAACTATGTACTCAAACCATGATGGCATTATTAAGCGAAGAATATAAGAAGAGAATTTCCAATTTGGATAAAATTATTGATACGATTTATGTTAAATTACTTCCATTTAAAGACACGCCTAGCTTTAAAGAACATGAAGAAAAAATTAAAAACCGTTTGAACCTAAAATCCCAAGAAAAGCTAAAAATTAGGGACAAAAAACTTTGGAGAGATAAAAGAGCCTTCCAGGAAGGCACTGCCTACAAATGGCATCAATCTTTTTCAACTGCACGCCCATACAGGGGCAACACCAATAGAACTCCCAGGGATTCTGAATCTAACTCCTCTTTAAGTTCTTCTGTTTCATCCTCTTCTCATAATAGACAAAGGAATCGCAAACCACGAAAAAATAAAAGACCACCATCTGCAGACAATCCTGCGTATACTAAGAAAAGAATGACAGACACGGCCAGCACCTCTACTACTAATCTTTTTCCTCCTGGTAAAGGTAACTCACGGGGTGTAAACCAGCTTTCTTCAACAGGACCGATTGGTGCAGGCTCTATTGTATCCACATCTATGGGTGACACCTCTCTATCATCAATCACTACTACACTTCTTCGCTCTGACCAAGATTTTTTAGTTCACTAAACGGAGACCCTGTCTCCGAACCTATTAAGCCACCATCTTCTCTGCCACTCAACACCTTAAATATTGTTAACCTCTCTAATCACTGAGATATAGGAAGGACAGAGATAGTCAGCTGAAAGCACCACATCCCATGATTAAATAATGAACAGAAAATAAAGGCTGTTTGGCCTAAAGAAGGAGGGGGAGGGGAAAAGATTTTCCCCAGGGACTTTTAAGGTGCTATTTAATCAACAGTATAATCAAAAATTCTGTACAATCATCTTAAATAAAATTAATGTTTTATTAAATCACAATTAAAATATCCATGCCTCACTTGAGGAGTGGGACATGTTCTTAAGAACAATTTGACATAGACAATGTCACCCAAAATTATTCACATTAGACAATGCAACAAAAAGCAACTACTTAAAAGTGCCATGACAATCTGCCGCTCGACATGTTTCGCTCTAATACGAGCTTCTTCAGGAGTTTAAAGGCAATGATTGTGGTGGACTCTAAATGATAGGAGAATAAACAATAATCAATACATACATTTAAACATGTGTAAAATACATCTAATGAATATTAAATTCAATTAACAGAGTGGAGATTGATACAGGGCATTTAAATGCATTCATGTAAGTTTAGGTACTAAACACTTCAACCAAATATATATAGAAAATCAAGGTTTATACATCTTACCAGGCTGTAGCGCACCGATACGACATAAATACTCCAATAGAATGACAAACTGCTGCTAATTTCAAATCGGGGAGTTCTTATATATGAGGGATATCGCTGCCATACTGTGACCACAGGGGAACATAAAGTTTAAAAATGGCCCTTTAAAAAGCAGAATAGATTCAAAGTTAGATTCAAAGTTGGAAAAAAAGGGGATCGCATCCAAAATCCTTCATATTTAAATTTCAGGGGATATGTTCCCTAAAGTAGAACCAATTAAGGATCTATTACCTAGAACATAAAAGTATCACGGCATATAACATCACGTAGGTAGGGATGGCATCATAGTCAAGTGAAATAGTCACTAATGACTGCAAAAATAGATAATGCAGGGAGAGCGATCACCAACAAGGATGTTTTCTAGATAAAGAAAAAGAGAGTGCAATAAAGGGACCATTAGAGATTCAAAGGTGCAGCTTACTGTCAACTAATGGCAGTGTTGCAACGAGAGAACTTACTTCACAGACAGTAGTCCGGCACGCAGGCTTGAGAGAGCTTCACGCTGCCTCCGTAGGACCGCACCGGTGACAGAACTGTGGGCGGTGTGTAGCCGCCTTTATATACCCCCATCGCGGCGGCGTCTGATCTCGCCGCCGGGATGCGGACGCTCGTTGAGACTGACTACGTCATGACGCGGGGGGACGTAGTGACGTCATTATGACGTCGGCAACGTGTATAGAAGTTAGTGCGCATGTCGACGTAATTATGGAGCCTGTGGAGCATCAGGGCGCCAAAGGCGCCATCTTAGCTAAGGGAAAGGGAGAGGTAAAGACGAATGGAAATAAATTGAAGCATTGTGCCTGCTTCTGTTCTAAAAAACAATGGAGAAATATGTATTCCCAATAATTCTCAATGGAGGCTCATGTACGTCATTAATTAGGTGTCAAAAACCCCATCCTGACATGATCAGACTCAAATTGATAGGGCCACCAGCCATGGGGGCGATTGGTTCTACACCCCCAATGGTGGGTGCCCCGGGCGTCCGTGTGGTCTAAATTGACAAAGATAATCCCAATATGAGAATAGTTCTGGCGAGTTGTTGCCAAACATAAAAACAAAAAATCAAAAAATCTTTTAGGTGAAAATTTGCAGCCACAGCCTACAAGATGTAACTTTGAATCTAACTTTGAATCTATTCTGCTTTTTAAAGGGCCATTTTTAAACTTTATGTTCCCCTGTGGTCACAGTATGGCAGCGATATCCCTCATATATGAGAACTCCCCGATTTGAAATTAGCAGCAGTTTGTCATTCTATTGGAGTATTTATGTCGTATCGGTTGCGCTACAGCCTGGTAAGATGTATAAACCTTGATTTTCTATATATATTTGGTTGAAGTGTTTAGTACCTAAACTTACATGAATGCATTTAAATGCCCTGTATCAATCTCCACTCTGTTAATTGAATTTAATATTCATTAGATGTATTTTACACATGTTTAAATGTATGTATTGATTATTGTTTATTCTCCTATCATTTAGAGTCCACCACAATCATTGCCTTTAAACTCCTGAAGAAGCTCGTATTAGAGCGAAACATGTCGAGCGGCAGATTGTCATGGCACTTTTAAGTAGTTGCTTTTTGTTGCATTGTCTAATGTGAATAATTTTGGGTGACATTGTCTATGTCAAATTGTTCTTAAGAACATGTCCCACTCCTCAAGTGAGGCATGGATATTTTAATTGTGATTTAATAAAACATTAATTTTATTTAAGATGATTGTACAGAATTTTTGATTATACTGTTGATTAAATAGCACCTTAAAAGTCCCTGGGGAAAATCTTTTCCCCTCCCCCTCCTTCTTTAGGCCAAACAGCCTTTATTTTCTGTTCACTCTCTAATCACTGACTTACACAAGCTGAGAGTGACCTATTACACAAAGGTCTCAGTTTCTGCCCTGATGCAGACTTAGACCCCTTCGAAGTTATCAAGGACCTACACCTTTTTGCACGAAAGTTGTACTATAAAAGCACTTTTTCCAAAGAGAAAGATAAAGATACTTCACAAATAGAACCCAAAAAAACAGATGAGGCACTTGAGGACCTCCTAACCCTCCTTGAGGAACAGGACCTCAGTGACCTCATCGATACAATCGATATTGAAAACCTTTTAGAGGAACATATCAAAAAGGAAGTTCCATCTTGCCCAGACAAACAGGGAAAATTTAAGAAAAAATCAGACAAATTTCCACCATTTACAACCAATCCTAATCTGGCTGCATTCATACCATCCACCACATCAGAAGTTAAAAAATTGAAAAGTAGAAAATCACAAGCCTCCCAAGGCAACCTCTCTAACGATGAACTACTAGCCTTAGAATCCCTAAAAAAGGAGCACTCTCCCACGATTAAGCCATCAGACAAAGGTGGCAATATCGTCATTATGACCAACGAACAGTACAAAGATATGTGCCTAAAGGTTGTAACTAACCTATCTTGGTATAAACCCATCTCCAAAAGCCTTGTAGAAAAATTTCATGCTGCCTTCTATGATTTAGTTGATAATGCATTCTGCAGTGGAGCTATCGACAAAGACATTTGGGAATACATAAGAACTCCATACCCACGTACTCCTACGTTATACTGTCTTCCCAAAATACATAAAAACAAAGAAACCCCTCCCGGACGCCCCATTATCTCCAGAAATGGGTCCCTAACTGAAAACCTTAGCAAGTTTGTAGACAGCCACCTCAGACCCTACGTTGCAGGTCTGTTTTCTTTTTTTTTTTTGAGTTTTAAGATGTTTATTGAGGCAAAATGTTAATCATCAACAATTCTTTACCCACACAGGGGAGAAGAGCAGATATAAAATTTTGAACATGTAGATACAAATATAAACGGATTTAACATGAAAATCTCTGCACAGTAGTTATTGACATCCGGAATTTCTATGTAGAAAAAATGAAGTAGAGATTTTATATGATCCAGTAGGGTATTCGTAACAAAAAGCCGACTGCCCCAGTGACCAGATACCCTAAAAAGGGGATCATGCTGTGTCTGGGCACCACGGGCCCCGGTCCTCTGTTAAAAAGTAAGTTCCCAACAGTTCATGAAAAATGGTGCAATGCCAAACATTTAAGTTCTTGAAAATGATACTACAGTTTAAGATTCGAGATCTCAGCGCTAGTGTCCTATTCTGCTAGGTTTTAAACTTATACAAGCGTGTGTGAAAAATAACATCTTTAAAGTAATAACCTAAAAGATCATAATAGACATATGTATAATCCTGTATCTTCAATTTCACACCCTACCATTCTGATTCGGTGGGAGAGAAAGCACAAAGAAAAGTTTTATTTTACTAATAGAAATAATAAAAAGAAAAAAGAAAAAAAAGAAAAGAGAGATATAGTAAGAAAGAGAGAGAGAGAAGAGAGGATTGAGTGGGGGGGGTTGCCAGGGCCTTCGAGGAGAGCCGTGTTAGAGTGTCAGGTAGCTGGGCAGGGGAACTTATTTAGCCTAATAAGAAACGAGTTTAGGGATTAGAGGGTCACTCCCATATGACGAGCCCACGGGTCCCATATATGTTTGAATTTCTCAGTCTTGTCAAGAATGATGTTAGAAATTTTCTCCTGGTACATGATCCAGGAGATTTTCTGTTTGGCTATATGGAATGAAACTTTCGGAAGTTTCCATGCCCGGGCTATTGTAATTTTGGCTCCGGTAAGAATATAGTGGATTAGGCTCTGGTCATATTTAGGAATTTTGAGGATTTTTTGGTTTAATAGGGCTACAGTTGGAGTTTGTGGGATCGCCAAGTCAGTGACTTTGCGAATTAGGTTGAATATTTTGTTCCAGTAGCCTCTGATATGTGGGCATTCCCAAAAGATATGTAAGAGGGTACCCATGTGTCCACATCCCCTAAAACACGTAGGGGAGGATTGTGGGTAGAACTTAGCTAGCCTAGTGGGGACTAGGTACCATCGCGTTATGATTTTGAGATCTGCTTCGGTAAGAGAGACATTTAGGATCCCCTTAAAAGCGGACGCAACATGGGAATGCCATGTATCGAGATCCCATTCAAATCCGACATCACGTTCCCAGGTTATCATATAGGTAGCTTTCTCTTGAGGTTCGGCTAAAGCTGAGTATATGAGCAAAATTCCCCCTTTCATGTCTGTGGCTGAGGAGCACTACTGTTCATAGGGAGTGGTATGAAGTGGAAGCGGTTCCTGGGATAGGGTGGAGAGTAGGAAATGTCTCAGTTGGTGAAGGCGAAATTTTTCTGATTGGGGCATTTTGAGTTTGGATGTGCATTGTGCCAAAGTAAGGGGACCACTAGAGTTACAGAAATGACCTATTCTGTACATTCCCTTATCAAGCCACCATTGGAACGCTCTTGTGTTTGTGCCTGGAGGGAAGAGGGGATTATTAAAAATATGTGCCAAGGGTTTCCATGAAGATATTAGATTGTGTAGTTTGTGCATGGTGTCACATAATGTGAATGAATGTGAGAGGGAGGGGGAGAGGATCGACGGTCTAGTTTTATGGGGGCACCATAAAAGGTAATCTATAGTGAATTTGGGGATAGCTTGTCTTTCCATCTCTATCCATTCAGGTTTGGGGCCTCTGTAGTAGATGGCTGAAATCTGACTAAGATGTGCTGCCTGGTAGTACCACCAGAGATTGGGCAGACCGAGACCTCCTTTTTTCCTTGGTCTAAAAAGAGTTTTTTTAGGGAGCCTGTGATTTGATTTATTCCAAATAAATTGGGTGATCGAGGATTGTAATTTGGAGATAAGAAATTTGGGGACAGGTATGGGGAGGGAGCGGAACAAATATAGGATTCGCGGTAATAGTGTCATTTTGACCGCGTTTAATCTTCCTAGCCAAGATAATTTGTGTAGTGACCATTGATCAAGATCAGAGTTAAGTTTTTTGAACATAGGGGGGTAGTTAAAGCGGTATAATTGCTCTATTAGGGGGGTTAACTGAATACCTAAATATGTGATGGAATTTGAACTCCAAACAAAGGGGAAGTGTTCCTTTAGGCTTTCCACGGTGCGTGATGGGGTGGATATGTTAAGTGCTATGGATTTGGACATATTCACTTGTAAACCCGAGATCCGTCCAAATTTGTTAAGAAGGGAGAAGATATTGGGGGTAGAGATGAGGGGGGAAGTGATGAAGAGTAGGACATCGTCCGCGAATAGGGCACATTTGTGTGTTGACTGGCCACAGTTAACGCCATGGATGTCCGGGTGATTCCTTATTGCAATAGCTAAATTTTCTATGCCAATGGCAAAGAGCAAGGGTGATAATGGGCAACCTTGTCTAGTCCCTTTGGTTATGGGGAAGGGTTCAGATAAATGCCTTGGATCCTGATCTGGGCTCTGGGATGGGAGTATAGAGCTGCAAGGAGATTTAAAAAATGGGAGCCGAAACCCCATCGCTCTAATGTTCCGAAAAGGTAAGGCCATGTAATGGAGTCAAAAGCTTTTTGGAGGTCTATAGATAAGAGGTACCTCTCTTGGGGTGGATTACCATCCCATTTTGACTGCAGTATAGATATGACATCTATAGCTCTCCTTATCTGGTCCGGACCCTGCCTCCCTGGTATAAAATCCACTTGATCCTTATGAACGTATGCTCCTATAAAGGAGCCTAGTCTGTTGGAAAGGATTTTGGTCATTATTTTTAGGTCATTGTTCATGAGGGATATAGGTCTGTAGTTGCTGACCAAGCTTTGATCTTTTCCCGGTTTGGGTATGACTGAGATATAGGCTAGGTTTGTCGCTGGGTCTACGGGTGATTCTCTGTTAAGGGAATTAAAGAGCCGGACCAGATAAGGAGCTAGAGGAGCTCCAAATTTTTTATAGTACAATGACGAGAACCCATCAGGGCCAGGGGCTGAGCCCGTTTTAGTTTCTTTTATGACTTCCAAGACCTCCTCTATAGAAATAGGGGCTTCCATTAGGGCGCAATGAGAATCAGATATTTTGGGGAAGGGGATACTATCAAAAAATTTGTTGAGTTTCTGGGCATTCTCTTGACTAGGATAGGAATATAGCTTGGAATAAAGTGAGTGGAATGTTTCTAGTATTGTCTTGGGGTTTTGTGTTAATGAACCCGAAATGGATTTAATTTTGGGTAGAGCTTGGTATCTATGTCTGGGAGAAAGTTTTGAGGCCAATTGGGGGCCAAACTTATCAGTGTTAAGATAAAATCTTCCACTGACCCGTTTGAGGTGTTTTTCTGCAGTAGATGTGAGAGCAGTGTTTAAAGCAATCCTAGAGGCATCCATTTTGGCCAAAGACGCGGGTGTGGGGTGTTGCTTGTGCTGTTTGCAGATGAGTTGGAATTCTTTTTGCAATTTTTTAATGGCAGTTTGTTTTTCTCTTTTTAGTTTCGCTGCAAGTTGTATAAGGTTACCCCTTATTACTGTTTTATGAGCTCCCCATAAAGATCCTGGGGAAATCTCCGGTGTGTCATTAAGGCGGAAGTATTCTAAGATGTCTTTTTCTATCATGGTGCAGTGTACAGGGTTGGATAGGAGAGCTTCATTGAGGCGCCATTGTGGTGGGCTTCTTGTGTGTAGGAACCCGCATAGCTTGGTGGAGACCAATGAATGGTCAGACCAGGGGACCTCGCTAATTAGTGCCCGAGATGCTAGGTGAATGTCAGTGGTGTGTATAAAGATATGATCTATACGAGCATATGTTCTGTGGGAGGCTGAGTAGTGAGTATAGTCTTTGGCACTAGGGTTTAACTCTCTCCATACATCAATCAGACCCAAAGAGTGTAGAAGTTGAGCAATACGAAGGCTCTGATTGGGGGGCCTTTTAAGCTTCGAGTGGCTTTTTGTTGATTTGTCAAGCATATGATCGAAAGCAATATTAGAGTCCCCTCCCATGATCACTTTGCCCTCCAAATGTGGGGAGAGCGAGTTGAGCATAGAAGAGAAGAAAGAGGCCTGTCCCCTATTAGGAGCATAGTATGATACCATGGAGAGAGTTGCACCGTTTATTTGACCTTTCACAAGTATGTATCTCCCCTCTTCATCCTTAATGGTTTTGGTCAAAGAAAATAAGTACAGCCACTCCTCTTTTTTTTGTCATCTGCATTGGCCAAATAATAGGTGGGATAGTTACGGTGTAGGAAAGATGGGTTAAAAAGATTTTGGGAAGTGAGTTTCTTGGATGAGTATAATGTCTAACCCTCTGGAGTGGTAGCTATGGAATGCTTTGCGCCTTTTTACTGGGGAGTTTAGTCCCTGAGCATTGTGGGTTGCTATTTTAAGAGATGACTGTGGGGTAGGTTCGTCAGCCATGGACATTGTGTGAGGTATTCGTCAATAAAATACGGGTTCTTACCCAATCTAGGGTTGGGGTACCATCCGTCTTTGGACCGTGATCTCGGCCGTGGAATTTCGGATATTTTGCTTGTTCAGCTCCCCTCAAAGGCACCTGGGTGGGAGGAAGAAAGGGTGGGGAAAAGAGCAGGACAGAAAATAACGGAAGAAAAGAATAGAACCAACTGAAAGAGAAGGAGTCCAGTGTGTAAAAAGGAACCCTGGATCCTTTAGTTGCAGGATCGGAAACCTGCACTGAGTCCCTAAAATAAAGGGCTCAGTAAAATATGGACGGCCCAAAATAGGGTCGTACGTCTATTGTGACCAAGGGGTAAAATTTCCTCTCGGTTACAATAGGTGGAGTGGCATGTGGAGCCGCTCCGGCCGCAGAGCATTTGTTATAAACAACGTAAAAGATATTAAAAGAAAAAAAAAAATAAGAAAGCTAATGGAGAAATCTCCCTATAGCAGGAGCTAATATTAACATAACATGAGCGAACTAGAGTGTTTTTCAAATACTATCTTTAAATAAAAGGGGCAAGCTCGCCTTTGTAAACTGGACAAAGAAAAACTAGTACCATCTGTATATACTGTAAACAAGAGAATGACCTCCGTCATATCATGTTGGATAAATCTGTTACGCAGAATAACACAGTACGGGGGGGCAGGGAAGGGGGGGAGGTAAGGATGGGGGGGAGGGGATAAGGGAAGTGAAGGGGGGTGAGACTTATGGGGGTTTGGGATGTTCCAAGATAGGGCCCAAGCCTGAGACCTAAAGGGAAGGAATACAAGTTAGTAAGTCTTTGGCAGTCCTCCTAAGATGAAAGGATATTCTGCATCCAGTGCTTCAGAAGAGAATGGCGAAAAGCAGCTAAAGTAGGTCAGGTCTTGAAAAAGACCAGGGGTGTGTAGGAGAAGCTTCTACACATTTCCTGTAGGATGATTTGAGCTACGTGAGAAGATGATAGCAGAGTTCATCTGGGGGGCATGGATTCCCGTTGTTTCTTTGTTTGTTGTTTCAACCACAGTGGGGCAAGGGGGCTGCGGGGCCTTTTAGATGAAGCTGGTCGATTTTCCACGTTGTGCGGGGGTATATCTTGAGAGATTAGCCCGAGGCGAAGAAGCAGTTGCTCGCCCATTTGGAAATTTTAAAAGCCGTAGGATTTCTCTTTGTAGTTGAATTGTAGCCGGAAAGGAAATGTCCATCTATACTTGATCATTTTCTGTGAGAACACTTCTAAGAGTGGTTTAAGTGATCTTCTTTTTTGAATCGTGGTCGGTGAGATATCAGCGAAAATCTGGATTTTATTGCCAAGCAGGGTGATGTCATCTTTGTAGCGGGATCTTTTTATTGCAGGTCTGTTTTCATATATTAAGGACACTATCCATCTGTTGCAAAATCTGGAAGAACTACATATATTACCACACTCGCTCTTAGTAGCCATCGATGTCGAGGCACTATACAGCTCTATTCCGCATAATGCAGGACTCTTAGCTATTAGACATATTTTGTCACAATCCCACAAAGATGATCGCAAACTCAACCTTTTTCTTTTGGAATCCCTGGATTTCATTTTAACACAGAATTTTTTCACATTTGACGGCTCCCACTACCTCCTGGTGCAGGGGGTTGCGATGGGGACTTGCTGTGCCCCATCGTATGCCAACCTGTACCTGGGGGAGTGGGAGAGGTTGCTTCTGTCAGACGATAACTTCTCGCTATATACCACCCATGTAGCAGCATGGTTCAGGTATACAGACGATATATTCATGATATGGAATAGTACCTCTGAGGCCCTACACTCGTTCATACAAATCATGAACTCTAATGATTCTAACTTGTTTTTCACGATGACGTTTAGTGATACCTCAATCAACTTCCTAGATCTTAGCATAACCAAATCCACAGATGGGTCTCTTTCCAGCGGTCTCTATCGGAAAGAGACCGCTGGAAATACGATTCTACATGCATCAAGCTCACATCCCAAATCATTAATTGCATCCATACCCTACGGCAATATCTAAGACTCAGACGTAACTGCTCAAAAGAAGCTGACTTTGTTAGGGAAGCTAATAAATTAAGAGAGAGACTCCTTGAACAAGGATACTCGTCCACATGTTTAAAAAAAGCTTTTAAAAGAGCCCGAGGACAACTAAGGCATAACATCTTGTTCCCCAAAATAAACACTTCCACCTCCCAACCAGCTATTAGAGTAATTACCACCTTCAATAAACAGCATGGGATTCTTAAAAGTATCCTACAAAAACATTGGCATCTATTACAAATAGACCCCAATTTAAAACCACATATATCTGCCACACCTACCATCACATTCAGGAAGGCCCGCTCACTGGGGGATTGCCTTGTAAAAAGTGAATATACAGGCACTTTTCGCTCAGATATATGTAAACGACCAGGAACTTTTACATGTGGTGGATGTTCATGTTGCCGCTACATGAACATACAAAAGAAATTCAAACTACCCAATGGAAGAATGTACAGGCCGAGACATTTCTCGAACTGCAAAACCCCTGGAGTTGTGTACTTACTAACCTGCCAATGTAGATGCTTCTACGTTGGCAAAACCAAATTAGAGTTTCACAAAAGGGCAGCACGACATATCACCAGCATGAGTCAGGCGGACCCGGACCTCCCTCTGGGGCGACACGTGCGAGACCACCATATGGGAAAGTTTCCCCGCGTCCATTTCACCATCCTTGACCATGTCCATCCGAACACGAGGGGTGGTGATTGGAATAAGGTCTTGCTCCAGAGGGAGGTCCGTTGAATCGTAAGCCTCAATGCAACACAATTTCCAGGTTTGAATACCCAGATGAGCTTTCGTCCCTTTCTGGAGGGCTTTGTCTCAGAGGGGTGCGAAAAAGAATGAAAGTTTAATACCTTACACCCGGCAATACGTCGGGAGTGTGCGCTTTGTGGGGTATCTCGGAATCACCAAAGAGGCAATGATTAGTTAATCAGGTCCTTGATGATGAACTCCTTGTGGATATCTTTTGATAATGTCACCTGTATTATAGAACATAGCTCCAATACAGCTGTACATTTATAATGACTGATAAAATATGTTTAGCATGTATATGTCTATCAAACATGTATATAGCCCTCATAATTTCTGTCATTTGATTTGATGTAGAAAATATACCGTATATATGTACTATATCAACTGCCATCCATGTTTGCCCATCTCTTTGCCTACCCAGCTATGTCCATCATGCCTTATGTACCAGATTTACAGATAATTTGTAGATAATTTCAAAGAGGCTTTTTGCTTAGTGGCAAGGAGTCTCTGTACCCAGTTTTTTAACAATTTTGTGGTCACTCGGCTTTGGATCTGCCCTCGCCCGGCGCACGTGGGCCACGTCGAACCATCTGTGATGACGGCGTGGCACCTTTCTACGCTGCAGACCGGTCCGATTACGGGCCTGTCATGACGGTGTATTCGTGCGTCGGTGGGGTGGACCTGCATGACGCTCCCCCAGCACTTCGGCTCTGGGTGGGCGCCGTGCAGACCCTCCCCTGGGGCCCCACCCTTTGGACACCCGGGGTCCCTCCCTCTTTCTGTTTTTTGAAACAGGAAATGAGGGAAACCATTTGGGTGATTTTTTCATTCCACTTCTCTTCATTTTTTAATATTTTTTAATATTTTTTAATTTTTTCCATGCAATTTTTCCCCACATGGTCGCTATATTTCTTTAATTGTTCTTTTCCCTCCTTTTTCCCTTCCTTTTTTTCCTCCATTTTCTCGTTCATTCCCCTCTTCTCCTTTTTCCTCTTTTTCTTTTTTTATATATGTGACCATGTCCCCATCAGTTATAATAATATTCTTTTCTTTCTATTGCACTGGCTTGATCCTATGTAATTAGATATCATCAGCCAGTACGTGGCTGCGCTCTGCCTCATGCGCGATAACGCTTTTCTCGGCGACGGCATGACTCCGGGTGTTTTCCTATTTAGGATCTCTGGCACCCGCCTTCCCTTGGACGCGTCGTTCCGTCTGACGCATGCGCGCCACTGCAGAGTGATTTTCCTTCCTCTGCTGACACTTCTGATACGAACTTCACTGCGCAGGCGCCGGCGGCTATTTAAGCCATGTCTGGACGTCCTGCTCAGTGTGTTATCCCACCATACAGGCTGCAAAGCGCCCTGTGCTTCAGCCGCTTATGCATCGTTTCTGCTTCCAAAAAGTAAGTAATTTTTTAAAATCTTCTACCCTTATACCCTAGTTCCATGGGTGACACACCCCTTTATAAGATATATTCTATGAGGGATGGAAACAAGCAAGCTATTTGGTCTCTATATGAGACAAAACAAGCAAACCTCCTTATGGTCGTTTCTTTCACACTTATCTGGCTAAATGGTTCAGCTGTTTAACAACTGTTCCATTCCCATATACAGGCAGAAAGGCTCTCTTTCTCCTTGCGCTTCTCTCTCCCCTTTTTCTCTTTTTGGTAACAGATGGCAGCACTGTCAATCTCTCAAACTTAGTAGATTTTTCTAAAAGTCTTTTCTTGAATATTTGAAGTCTTTAAAGACAATATGATCCTGCACTATATGAGATACTTATTCTACATACATATGTTGTTTCCTGCCCAGGAGTAAATGAAGGGGAAAGCCTCTTGGGGGGAATGTAATATCTGTACAAATCAATGAGTTCCAAACAAACTATTCAGGGATTTTTTTGTATTTTCTCCTTTCTTTTCAAAGGTCAATCTGGGACTCTCCCTGGCTGTCCTTTCATTTGGGGGCCTTTGCGAGGTCATTCCTGAAGCCGAGGGATAACCATTATCTTACACTGGTTGGTCAGCCAACAGCCAGTCTTTCTTATCTAAAAGATACAATTTGTTGCCCCATCC
This sequence comes from Aquarana catesbeiana, assembly GCF_042186555.1. NCBI lineage: Eukaryota > Metazoa > Chordata > Amphibia > Anura > Ranidae > Aquarana > Aquarana catesbeiana. Next base: position 348,194,761 of record NC_133327.1, on the reverse strand, counting down.
AAAATTGGATACCTGTGCATACTTGTGCATATATCTTTCATTTTTGAACAACTTCTCACTGGTATGTATGGTGGACACTGGGTAATACTGCTGAGATTTATGTCCAATGTATCTTGTTTTTATGCTTTTTCAAATAAATAAAATATTTTTTATCTAAAATTAATCGTATGGTTCGCCTACAAAGTCCCACTATACTGGGGGTATATAAGTTCCCTAATCGAAGGGTCTTATTTTTCTGTACTTACTTTTTTGCAGCACTCTCCGGATCTTTCGGTACTGCTCTGGCTCTCTTAATTTCAGGTCCGACCACCGCTTCCTGAGCTGATCTTTCGATCGTCGTACCCCGAAATTCTTGTGCAGACTTTTGATCACTTTCGCCATGATCTTGGCCTCTCTGATATTGGGGTTGGGGTAAGGCCCATACTTTCCGTCATAGTCAGACTTCTTCATGATGTCGACCATCTTCAACATCTCCCCAAAGGACATATTAGTGGCCTTAAAACGTCTCCTTCTGGATCGGGACGTGTCCGGATCCGGGCTTTCCTCCTCCTCGTTCCTGCAATTATCACGCACCTGCTGTGACTCCGCCATGTGCTCTTCCCCCACTGCGCCGAACGAAAAGGGGCGGGGAATAGAATAGAAAGAACGTCAGGGGCGGGCGGAGTTACACGCATGCGCAGTGTGTATAAAGCGTAACACGCGTGCGTATTACATACGATCTGTGAGCGGAGGAAGGAGCATTGGATGCGCCGATCGTAAGAACGAAGGTAAGAGACAAACTTGTGCCTATACTGCTTCTACATTGAGGCCTATATTGTTAGAAGATTAGGAGAGTTTTGTCTGACATTAGGCTTTGTCTTGTGTTGTGTCTTGCAGTGAACATGGATATGCTACTGAAAGACAATGACTTCATGTCAGTATTCGTAGATATGTTAAGGGAGCTGCCCTGTCTGTGGGAGATTAAACACCCCCATTTCAAGAACCAAGCAAAGAGGAAGGCAGCACTGGTGCAATTGTGTATTATTATTATTATAAGATATTATTTGGTGGCCTGAGGAGCACATATCTAAGGGAGCGCAAGAAGGTCCAGGATTCACAGAGATCCTGAGCAGCAGATGACATCTATGTCCCCAGGATGTTGTACTACGACAGGCTGCATTTTCTGGCAGGCCAGACTGAACCCAGGCCATCCCTCTCCAGTCTTCCTTCCACGCTTCCTTCCCCCCGGCTGAGGCTTCTGACGCCCAACCTGGGCCTTCCAGGCCGCATGTGGAGGAGCCCAGATTGAGCCAGGTATAGCATTCCTCGAAATATTTCTGCTTGTCCAATCAATGATGTTAACTAGATGTTAGTTGGGAGTACTAATTTATGATTGTGATTGATGATGCAAAAACTAAAACCATGTCCCTTTTTCATACACAGGGAAGTCTCAGCCAGGAGGTAGCCGGGCCGAACCGGCTGGCTGATCTGCAGGTCCCTCCACCCCCCCTGAAAAGAGAAAGTGGCAGTAGGAGGAGTGCCCTAGAGGAGGCTGCCAGAGGACTCTTTTGGAGGGCTACAGAGGTCCTGGGAGCACCACACACCGTGGAGGAGGACATTGCTGCCGTCATTGCATATAAAATGCAGAGGATGGAGGAGGGCCAACAAGTCATGTGTGAGTCGCTCATATTGGAGGCTCTTAACAAAGGTATGAGGGGCCAAATTACAGCTCAGACACACCTTTGCGATGGTCCTCCTCCTCCTCCTGCAGGTCCTCCTCCTCGTCCTCCCTCTCCTCCAGGTCCTCCCAGTCCTCCTCCAGGTCCTACTCCTCCTCCTGCCACATCTCCAACAGCACAGCCACATCCTGGAATGAAGCGTGGAAGGAAGACCAGAAAGTGAGGACCCTGGATCCAGTCTGGTCGGCCAAAAAATGCAGCCTCTTGTGGTACCACAGCCTGGGGACACACATGTCATCCGCTGCTTTCAAGATCTCTGAGAATCCCAGACCAGACTGCCCTCCCTTACATATGGACTCCTCAGGCCACCAATTTTGATGTTCAAGAATTGATGTCTGCCGTGGGGGTCCCAGGCTTCGCTAATTTCTCCTGTTGATCCAGTGTTGCCTTCCTCTTTGTTTGGTTCTGATCCCTTAATAAAGGATTTTTGTTTTGAATTATACTCTCCTATGTGTTTTACTTCAAAAATGACAGTTTGTTTGTGAGGATTCAGGTACATTTCAAATATACAATGTGAAATGAACAATGGACACCAACAACAAACAATCTCCTGGAGATTAAATAATAAAAGATATCAATGGTGTTGGGGTAACTTGACACACAAAAAACACACAAAAATATTCTGGAGTAAAAATAAAAATAACATTGAACAAAGATCAGCCTTTGAAAAAATACAAACATTAAATAAAAAAAAAAGGCTTAAAATCCCCAAAAAAATTAAATAAAAAAAAAAAAAATTATGTCAGATGTGACAACTAATAACAATATATTCAGGGAATACCAATAAAAAAACAAAAATAAAACTTTGGGAGAAGTGTGTGTGAATATGAGCAGCAAAACAACGTCATTCTTGTCACATTATAAAGAAGAAGAGAGTGCGCTGTATTAAACCATTTTTAACATTGCAGCGTGACGAAAGTGCTGTATCCATTGCAAACGCTAAGTTTACCAGAACGAGCTGTTCCGTCTTGGAATTTCTTCTGAGCATGCGTGGCACTTTGTGCGTCGGAACAGGCCACACACGGTCGGAATTGACGCGATCGGATTTTGTTGTCGGAAAATTTTATCTCCTGCTCTCCAACTTTGTGTGTCGGAAAATCCGATGGAAAATGTCCGATGGAGCCCACACACGGTCGGAATTTCCGACAACACGCTCCGATCGGACATTTTCCATCGGAAAATCCGAACGTGTGTACGGGGCATTAGGTTTACTCTATGATGATCCTGACTAGGGATGAGCTTCGTGTTCGAGTCGAACGCATGTTCAACTTGAACATCGTGTGTTCGGTCGTTCACTGAATTACGAACGTTATGGGCCATTCACGACAAATTCGATGGCGCGTCACGGCCCATAATTCACTGCTGCATCGCTGTGCATTGCTGGCTGATGATTGGCCAAGCATGCACTATGACCCGCATGCTTGGCCAATCACAGCGCCATGTGTACAGAGAGCCGTAATTGGCCAAAGCCAGGGAGGTTTTGGCCAATTATGGCTCAGGGGGTTTAGTACATGCCCCACACTATATAAGGCCGCCTGCACGTCGACCCTGTGTAGTGTGTTGCGGTGGAGAGAGATAGATAGACAGAGAGATAGTGTCATTTGATTTAAGTTAGATAGAGTAGGCAGGTCGAGTCAGTTAGCTGCACTTGCAGTGTATTGTGTGTATATATGCATCCATCCCAGGTGTTGTATATATATATATATATATATATATATATATATATATATATACTGTATTCAGTTAGGCTAGATCCTGTTCTTCTCTTGCTAATATAATGACAGGCAGGCAGGTGTTTTTACAGTATTTCCAGTTACTGTACTGTGTACTCTGTACAGTTGCACCTACAGTATAGCAACCTGAAACCAGGTGCTTGTGTGGGCTCTTGACGTATTTCCAGTTACTGTACTGTGTAACCTGCACAATTGCACCTACAGTATAGCTACCTGAGGCCAGGTGCTTGTGTGGGCTCTTGACGTATTTCCAGTTACTGTACTGAGTACCCTGCACAGTTGCACCTACAGTATAACTACCTGAAGCCAGGTGCTTGAGTAGACTCTTGACATATTTTCAGTTACTGTACTGTGTACCCTGCACAGTTGCACCTACAGTAAAACTACCTGAAGCCAGGTGCTTGTGTAGGCTCTTGACATATTTCCAGTTACTGTACTGTGTACCCTGCACAGTTGCACCTACAGTACAACTACCTGAAGCCAGGTGCTTGTGTAGGCTCTTGACGTACTTCCAGTTACTGTACTGTGTACCCTGCACAGTTGCACCTACAGTATAACTACCTGAAGCAAGGTGCTTGTATAGGCTCTTGACATATTTCCAGTTACTGTACTGTGTACCCTGCACAGTTGCACCTATAGTATAGCTACCTGAAGCCAGGTGCTTGTGTGGGCTCTTGATGTTTTTCCAGTTACTGAACTGTGTACCCTGCACAGTTGCACCTACAGTATAACTACCTGAAGCCAGGTGCTTGTGTAGGCTCTTGACGAATTTCCAGTTACTGTACTGTGTACCCTGCACAGTTGCACATACATTATAGCTACCTGAAGCCAGGTGCTTGTGTGGGCTCTTGACATATTTCCAGTTTCTGTACTGTGTATACTGCACAGTTGCACCTAAAGTATAACTACCTGAAGCCAGGTGCTTGTGTAGGCTCTTGACGTATTTCCAGTTACTGTACTGTGTACCCTGCACAGTTGCACCTACAGTATAACTACCTGAAGCCAGGTACTTGTGTAGGCTCCTGACTTATTTCCAGTTACTGTACTGTGTACCCTGCACAGTTGCACCTACAGTATAACTACCTGAAGCCAGGTGCTTGTGTAGGCTCTTGACGTATTTCCAGTTACTGTACTGTGTACCCTGCACAGTTGCACCTACAGTACAACTACCTGAAGCCAGGTGCTTATGTAGGCTCTTGACGTATTTCCAGTTACTGTACTGTGTAACCTGCACAGTTGCACCTATAGTATAGCTACCTGAAGCCAGGTGCTTGTGTGGGCTCTTGACGTATTTCCAGTTACTGTACTGAGTACCCTGCACAGTTGCACCTACAGTATAACTACCTGAAGCCAGGTGCTTGTGTAGGCTCTTGACGTATTTCCAGTTACTGTACTGTGTACGCTGCACAGTTGCACCTACAGTATAACTACCTGAAGCCAGGTGCTTGTGTGGGCTCTTGACGTATTTCCAGTTACTGTACTGAGTACCCTGCACAGTTGCACATACAGTATAACTACCTGAAGCCAGGTTCTTGTGTAGGCTCTTGACATATTTCCAGTTACTGTACTGTGTACCCTGCACAGTTGCACCTACAGTATAACTACCTGAAGCAGGTGCTTATGTAGGCTTTTGACGTATTTCCAGTTACTGTACTGTGTACCCTGCACAGTTGCACCTACAGTATAACTACCTTAAGCAAGGTGCTTGTATAGGCTCTTGACGTATTTCCAGTTACTGTACTGTGTACCCTGCACAGTTGCACCTACAGTATTACTACCTGAAGCCAGGTGCTTGTGTAGGCTCTTGATGTATTTCCAGTTACTGTACTGTGTACCCTGCACAGTTGCACCTACAGTACAACTACCTGAAGCCAGGTGCTTGTGTAGGCTCTTGACGTACTTCCAGTTACTGTACTGTGTACCCTGCACAGTTGCACCTACAGTATAACTACCTGAAGCAAGGTGCTTGTATAGGCTCTTGACATATTTCCAGTTACTGTACTGTGTATTCTGCACAGTTGCACCTACAGTATAACTACCTGAAGCCAGGTGCTTGTGTAGGCTCTTGACGTATTTCCAGTTACTGTACTGTGTACCCTGCACAGTTGCACCTACAGTATAACTACCTGAAGCCAGGTGCTTGTGTGGGCTCTTGACGTATTTCCAGTTACTGTACTGAGTACCCTGCACAGTTGCACCTACAGTAAACTACCTGAAGCCAGGTGCTTGAGTAGGCTCTTGACATATTTTCAGTTACTGTACTGTGTACCCTGCACAGTTGCACCTACAGTATAACTACCTGAAGCAGGTGCTTGTATAGGCTCTTGACATATTTCCAGTTACTGTACTGTGTATTCTGCACAGTTGCACCTACAGTATAACTACCTGAAGCCAGGTGCTTGTGTAGGCTCTTGACGTATTTCCAGTTACTGTACTGTGTACCCTGCACAGTTGCACCTACAGTATAACTACCTGAAGCCAGGTGCTTGTGTGGGCTCTTGACGTATTTCCAGTTACTGTACTGAGTACCCTGCACAGTTGCACCTACAGTAAACTACCTGAAGCCAGGTGCTTGAGTAGGCTCTTGACATATTTCCAGTTGCTGTACTGTGTACCCTGCACAGTTGCACCTATAGTATAGCTACCTGAAGCCAGGTGCTTGTGTGGGCTCTTGATGTTTTTCCAGTTACTGAACTGTGTACCCTGCACAGTTGCACCTACAGTATAACTACCTGAAGCCAGGTGCTTGTGTAGGCTCTTGACGTATTTCCAGTTACTGTACTGTGTACCCTGCACAGTTGCACATACATTATAGCTACCTGAAGCCAGGTGCTTGTGTAGGCTCTTGACGTATTTCCAGTTACTGTACTGTGTACCCTGCACAGTTGCACCTACAGTATAACTACCTGAAGCCAGGTGCTTGTGTAGGATCTTGACGTATTTCCAGTTACTGTACTTTGCACCCTGCACAGTTGCACCTAAAGTATAACTACCTGAAGCCAGGTGCTTGTGTAGGCTCTTGACGTATTTCCAGTTACTGTACTGTGTACCCTGCACAGTAGCACCTACAGTATAACTACCTGAAGCCAGGTGCTTGTGTAGGATCTTGATGTATTTCCAGTTACTGTACTTTGTACCCTGCACAGTTGCACCTAAAGTATAACTACCTGAAGCCAGGTGCTTTTGTAGGCTCTTGACGTATTTCCAGTTACTGCACTGTGTACCCTGCACAGTTGCACCTACAGTATAACTACCTGAAGCCAGGTGCTTGTGTAGGATCTTGACATATTTCCAGTTACTGTACAGTGTACCCTGCACAGTTGCACCTACAGTATAACTACCTGAAGCCAGGTGCTTTTGTAGGCTCTTGACGTATTTCCAGTTACTGCACTGTGTACCCTGCACAGTTGCACCTACAGTATAACTACCTGAAGACAGGTGCTTGTGTAGGATCTTGACGTTTTTTCCAGTTACTGTACTGTGTACCCTGCACAGTTGCACCTAAAGTATAACTACCTGAAGCCAGGTGCTTTTGTAGGCTCTTGACGTATTTCCAGTTACTGTACTGTGTACCCTGCACAGTTGCACCTAAAGTATAACTACCTTAAGCCAGGTGCTTTTGTAGGCTCTTGACATATTTCCAGTTACTGTACTGTGTACCCTGCACAGTTGCGCCTACAGTATAACTACCTGAAGCCAGGTGCTTGTGTAGGATCTTGACCTATTTCCAGTTACTGTACTGTGTACCCTGCACAGTTGCACCTAAAGTATAACTACCTGAAGCCGGGGGCTTTTGTAGGCTCTTGACGTATTTCTAGTTACTGTACTGTGTACCCTGCACAGTTGCACCTACAGTATAACTACCTGAAGCCAGGTGCTTGTGTAGGCTCTTGACGTATTTGCAGTTACTGTACTGTGTACCCTGCACAGTTGCACCTACAGTATAGCTACCTGAAGCCAGGTGCTTGTGTGGGCTCTTGATGTATTTTCAGTTACTGTACCGTGTACCCTGCACAATTGCACCTACATTATATCTACTTGAAGCCAGGTGCTTGAGTGGGATCTTGACGTATTTTCAGTTACTGTACTGTGTACCCTGCACAGTTGCACCTACAGTATAGCTACCTGAAGTCAAGTGCAGGTGTTCTCATACTAATACAACAGGCAGGCAGTTGATTCTGCTAGCTGCAGTATAATCAGTATATATATATACATCCCGGTTTTGTGCAGCTACATCTCACTGCAGGCCAATAGTATGTCTGGAAGGCCAACAAGGAGAGGCAGACAGTCACAAGCCAAATAAAAGAGGGCAAGCAGGCTCTGTGTCTAGAGGCAATAGTGCTGGTCGTGGACACGGTGCATCCTCATGAGCATGTGGCCGTGAGACACGCTTGGCCTTTTTTTTGGCAGCTGGCCGTGTTGAGCCACAACACGCGGAAGACTTGGTCAAGTGTATGACCAAGCAGTCCCCCAAAATGTTTGACCACAGTGTTGGGTACATGCTCCAGGAGTATGCCCAGAGTTTTGAAGGCTCCGATGATGGTACTCAGCTAGAGGAAGGCAGTAATGTGAGCCCAGACAGAGGGGGTGCCCAAGAAGGACAGCAATCTGGCAGTCATGTTCCCCCCTACTGCAGCATACTGCCAGGTCTGCTCCAGTGATGAGGAGGGAGGGGATGATGAGGTCACTGACTCCACGTGGGTGCCTGATAGGAGAGAGGAGGAGGAGGAAGCACATCACCAACGAGGCAGGATGCCTTCCAGGGGACAGCCTAAGGGCAGCACACTGACTGCATCACACCACAGAGCCCCGCATGTGCAGGGCACTGCTGTCTCTACACGTTATTCCAAAAGTTCTTTTGTGTAGGCCTTTTTTGAGACTAGTGCATGAGATCCCACCGCTGCTATTTGCAATATATGTCTCAAGCGTATCTCGTGTGGCCAAAACATCTCCCGCTTTGCCACCACATGCTTGACCAGACATATGTTGACCTGCCATGCAGTTTGTTGGCAAGCGTACCTAAAAGACCCACACCAAAGAACAAAGAGGACCTCTCCTTGCTCCTCATCAGCTGGGATCTCCAACCCCACTATACCTTCAGTCCTCTCTGAGACCTGCACTGAGAAGAATGAAGGTGTAGAATTAGGTATTTCATAGCCAAACTCTTCCATGAGTTTGTGGAACGTGCGGTTCCTCAGTGGCAGGTTCCCAAACGCCACTTTTTCTCAAGGAAGGTGATTCCGGCTCTCTACCGGCATGTGGAAGGCAATGTCTTGGCCTTGCTGGACAGGGCGGTCAGCGGTAAGGTGCATATTACCGCTGACTCATGGTGCAGCAGGCATGGACAGGGACGTTACTTAAGTTTCACAGAGCATTGGGTGACTCTGCTGGCAGCTGGGAAGGATGCAGGAGAAGGTGCAGTAGTGTTGGAGGTTGTTCTGCCACCACGCCTCCAAAATGCCACTACTGGTGATCCTGACACACCTCTCTTCTCCACCCCCTCCTCTTCTTCTTCCTCCATGGCCTCTTCCTGTGCTTTAAATGACAAAGAAATTGGGGAAATTGGCGCTGCCCTATTATAAGTGTTCAATATTCGGGATAATAGTGGTGGTAATAAAAATATATGTGAACGCACTAAGGTGATCGTGCATTTTCTATACAAAGGACAAACAAATATGAGGCCAGATACCATAAAAGTGCATGAGAGTGAACTATGCTTGCGATATGTTCACTAGGTAAACAGAGCATTACATATACGTAAGGATAAATGCAATAATTAAAATAAATTATATATAAAAAATAAACACTCTAGAGATGAACATGCAAGTCCTCTGTGATATATAAAAATGTGCAGGTAGGTCCCGTGTATATAAAAAGTGAGATATTATGTGTACAATACCCAAATTACAAAAACTAAAAATTATGTAACAGTATAACCCCCCTAAATGGGGCTAATACCCTCAGTAATGAAAAATAAGCGAAGAAATAATTAATTAAACCTTGTCAGCAATTCATGTGTTAATGTGCACTATTTCTAATAATCCATAAATTCCAGGGACTCTGTGTTTATCATGTATCAGGCCCCGATGGGATTCATATGATAAACAAATTATATACCAGCAAATGTATGTATGGTTTATATGATAAACAAATTATCTACAAGCAAATGTGTGTATGGTTAGATGGTTCCTAGAAAAACTCTTTATGACTGCATAGCATAATATATAAAGTCTCTGTGAGGAAACAGGCAGCTTCAATGTCTCTATGGAGAAAAGGCAGTTCTATAGAAGCCACGGCTTTATGCAGTTTTAGATGTCAGAGGGTAAGAGATGGTGACTTTCGTGCTCATTCACACTGGTGGCTCCAAGTGCTCCCCCCCGTGCTCCCCAACTCACCAGACTCAGTCACCCCTGCAGGTGTACTACGCAAAGGAGTGGGTATCTTGGGATGGCTGTCACTGTAGCCGTGCTTCGCTCCTCCATGGGATCGCTCCAGTGATCCGACTCAGGGTTTCCACCTGGTGTTCCAGGGCTGGGCTCCTCCACAACTCCCCACCTCCGGTCTGATTTATCCTCCGTATATGAAGAAATAAACAGGGGGCTTCCGTAGTGAAGTACGTCCAGTTTATTGAAAATGTAAAATACAAATGATTCTTTAAAATTTATACCCCATACAGACACGGCTGCGAGCAAGGATGAGACCAGGAAACAAGTCCGAACGTTCGTCTCACCTTGCGTTCCAGCCCGAGCTTCCAGGAATGACGTGTGAGCGTGACTCCGTCTTACGCGTTTCATCATAGGACGTTTTCAAAGACGGTCCTGTGCTTTGTCCTCGGAACCAACGATGCTCCGTAGGCGTTCAAAAGGCTACGCATGTAAGCAGGACAAATGATGCCATGCGATGCTTGAGCTAGTGTGCTTGGGGGACAGGAGCCACAGAGATTCTGGGCAGAGATTCTGTCAGCTCTGCAGGGGCAGGTTCAGAGGTGGTTAACGCCACGCCAACTTAAGGCAGGAATGGTGGTTTGTGACAATGGCACCAACCTCCTCTCCGCCCTCCGACAGGGATAACTGACCCATGTGCCCTGTTTGGCTCACATCCTTAACTTGGTGGTGCAGCAGTTCTTGGGCAGGTACCCGGGCTTACAGGATGTCCTGAGGCAGGCCAGGTAAGTTTGTGTGCATTTCCGCCGGTCATATAATGCCAGTGCTTGGCTGGCTGACATCCAAAAGGAATTTAACCTGCCCAAGAACCGCCTAATCTGTGACATGCCCACCAGGTGGAACTCAATGTTGGCCATGCTGCAGCGGCTGCACACGCAGCAGAGGGCCATCAAAGAGTACCTGTGTGACTATGGCACCAGGACAGGGTCAGGGGATGTCATAAACCAGATGTGACCAGAACTGTGTGACTGCGACAGAGTGAACCAGACATAAATAGGTGAAAGTAAGTTTATTAAGGAAAATGCATATGTGAACACACCACCAATACAGAGTGAACAACCAAACAATCAGTTATATAAAACCAACCAGCATATGTAGCAAGAGGGAGTACCAGAATTGTAGTCAAGCCAAAACAGAACAAGAGTGGATGGATGGATCACAGGAGGGACGGTTCAGGTACAAGGCTCAGAGTCCAGAGTCCAGGGTTCAGGTAACAGACAGGAAACAGGATCAGCAGGTTCCAGGAATCCGGAATCAGGCTTCAGGTTCAGGTTCAGGTTTAAGCTACAGGATCAGGAATCAGAGTAACAGGATACAGGTCAGGGCTCAAGGACAATACCAGGGCAACATAAGTCTGCAATTGCTGGGTATTTATACTGCAGCTCTGCTAATTAAGGTCAGGTGATACCTGTCTGCAGAGGGGAATACCTGCTCCATACTGCCAGGATTCCTCCGCTGGTGGACACCAGTACTGTGGCCCAAAGGTGACAGAATACTTGCAGGAAAGAGCAGCTCCGAACTGCCAGGAGACACCTGCTGGTGGACCTCAATACTGCATGCCAAATGATCGATATTACCAGCGAAGAAGACCTTTCCCGACAGTACCCCCCCTCGAAGGAGCGACCTCCGGACGCTCCAATTAGCCGTTGCTGGGGAAGTCCAGCGGGCACCTCAAGCTGGGCAGTAAGCAGTGGCACATCAGGCTGGGCAGCAGACAGGAACACTCCAGGCTGGGCAGCGGACAGGAACACTCCAGGCTGGGCAGCGGACAGGAACACTCCAGGCTGGGCAGCGGACAGTAACACTCCAGGCTGGGCAGCGGACAGGAACACTCCAGGCTGGGTAGCGGGCTCATCAGGCTGGGCAGTGGGCTCAGCAGGCTGGGCAGTGGGCTCATCTAGCTGGAGAGCAGGCACTGGCACCTCCGGCTGGAACACTGACAACTCAGGCTGGAACACTGGCAACTCAGGCTGGAACACTGGCACCAAGACTTTGGGCTGGAAGGCAGGCACCGAGACATCAGGCTGGAAGGCAGGCACCGAGACATCAGGCTGGAAGGCAGGCACCCAGACATCAGGCTGGAAGGCAGGCACCCAGACATCAGGCTGGAAGGCAGGCACAGAGACATCAGGCTGGAAGGCAGGCACAGAGACATCAGACTGGAAAGTGGAGACATCAAGCTGGAAGGCAGGCGCCGAGACATCAGGCTGGAAGACAGGTACCGAGATATCAGACTGGAAGGCAGGCACCGGGACTTCAGGCTGGAAGGCAGGCACCGGGACTTCAGGCTGGAAGGCAGGCACCGGGACTTCATGCTGGAAGGCAGGCACGGGGACTTCAGGCTGGAAGGCAGGCACCTGGACTTCAGGCTGGAAGGCAGGCACTGGGACTTCAGGCTGGAAGGCAGGCAACGAGACTTCAGGCTGGAAGGCAGGCACCTAGATGTCAGACTGGGTTGGATTAGCTGGTGCGGAGGCAGGTTGGGTTACTGCCAGGATCGTCTTGGTTGGAAAAAACTTTTGTTTTTTCTTTGGCTTAGCCACTGAAGCTCTGTAGGTGAGGGGTGCAGTAGACTGGAAAGGAGGATTGGGATATGGCAGAAAAGAGGTAACAGTAGCTGGGGGAAGTTCCTGTGGGTTTGTAGGCAGCTGAGAAGAGGCAGGTGGTTTAAATGCAGGATAGGTACAGGGAGCAGAGACTGGATATGAGTATTTGGTTGGCAGCAGCGTATACTGAGCTGCAACTGCGGTTGACATGGGTGAGGGGGAAACATACATTTGGGTAGGCTGGTGTTTGGTGTCAGAGGTGGTTTGTTTGGCTGGAGCTGCTTGCATCATGTCAGACCATGCTGAAAGTATAGGTTGTACAAACTGTGCTTTTAAATCTCCCTGTCTAACAAAAGACTGAGCAGACACAATGCACTCCACAATCATCTGTGGGGAACAGGCTGAATAGTGCTCACAAAAATCGGCTGGATCATCTTCAAAAAGCCACACTAGGGATACAACCTGATTCATATCAAAAGGAGGAGTGAAATCATCACGGCCTTCTGGAATACAGGGCAGGGAAAGCTCAGTACATAGCTTGATCAAAGGCTGCACCTCCCCAAACAATATATAACCCTGATCGACCAGGGAGTGAGCCAAACGTATAGTGGCAAACAACTGGTCACTAGACCATCCTTTCAAAGCCTGGCGGCAATAATTACCACTTTCAGATGCCAGCAGAGAAAAATAAATAACCTCATCGGCATTCATGTTTGCAACCAACTGAATCAAAATGGTTCCCCTGTGCAGCCACTTCTGGTCAGGGATGGCCCTGGTATTCTGTCATAAACCAGATGTGACCAGAACTGTGTGACTGCGACAGAGTGAAGCAGACATAAATAGGTGAAAGTAAGTTTATTAGGGAAAATGTATATGTGAACACACCACCAATACAGAGTGAACAACCAAACAATCAGTGACATAAAACCAACCAGCATATGTAGCAAGAGGGAGTACCAGAATCGTAGTCAAGCCAGGCCAGGGTCATAAACAGGGAATCGGTAGCTGGGAAGGGAGATAACCAGGACAAGAGGGGATGGATGGATCACAGGAGGGACGGGTCAGGTACAAGGCTCAGAGTCCAGAGTCCAGGGTTCAGGTAACGGACAGGAAACAGGATCAGCAGGTTCCAGGAATCAGGAATCAGGGTTCAGGTTCAGGCTACAGGATCAGGAATCAGAGTAACAGGATACAGGTCAGGGCTCAAGGACAATACCAGGGCAACATAAGTCTGCAATTGCTGGGTATTTATACTGCAGCTCTGCTAATTAAAGTGGGAGTCCGGCGACCAATCTTTTTTTTTTTTTTAGGTCATTTAGACACTTTGCTAACCCCAAAATAATACTCACAGTTTGGGTGTAATATTTCTGCCTCTGTCTGTTTTCGTACTGAAGAATAACTTAAAAAATGTGATGCTGGCTGTTTCCATCTTGCTTGTGAGCATGTGAAGCCCACAAGCATTGATTTCCTGGATGCGGTGAATGCTGTTCATTCACAGCTTGTTCACGTGCATGATCATTGTTCCCGCACTGAATCTTGGGAAGCCTGACACTAAGCTCCCAGGAGACAGTGCGGCGCCGGGGAAAGGCAATAAACACGCCTACTCCCATGGGAGAAGAGACAGGAAGTGCCACAATAAAGTACAATATAAAGGTAATTACAGCGATAACATTTTTTTCGTGTGGCATTTGAACATCTATGCAATTAACTGAAGGGGGTAAGATTAAGTTAAAAATTTGAGTGGAACCCCGCTTTAAGGTCAGGTGATACCTGTCTGCAGAGGGGAATACCTGCTCCATACTGCCAGGATTCCTCCGCTGGTGGACGCCAGTACTGCGGCCCAAAGGTGACAGGCTGCCAGGAGACACTTGCTGGCGGACCTCAATACTGAACTCCAAATGATCGATATTACCAGCGGAGAAGACCTTTCCTGACAGGGGAGCTTGTTTTTTTTCCCCACGCCAGTGGGCCATGATCAGGGATGCATGCACTGTCCTGTCACCATTTGAGGAGGCCACGAGGATGGTGTGCAGTGATAGTGCATGCATCAGTGACATTGTCCCTCTTGTCCACCTGTTGGAGCACACGCTGCATGGAATAATGGACAGGGCACTTGAGGCAGAACAGAGGCAGGAAGAGGAGGACTTCCTTAGCTCTCAAGGCCCCCTTTATCCAGACAGTGTTCCTGCGTGCCCGCCGATCACACAGGAAGAGGATGAGGAGGAGGAGGATTGTGTCAGCATCGAGGTGGAGCCTGGCACTCAACATCAGCAGCAGTCTTTAAGGGATCATTTACAGTCCCTAGAAACTCATGGACTTGTAGGTTGCTGGGAGGAGGTGGCTGCGGATCATGTCGTCCTTAGTGACCCAGAGGACTCCGGACCGAATGCCTCAGCAAACCTACGCTGCATGGCCTCCCGAATCCTGAAAAGCCTCAAAGAGAGTGATCAATACTGGCTGGCAAGCCTCCTTGATCCAGGTTACAAGAGTAAGGTTGCAGACCTTATCTTGCCGTCGCAGAGGGAGCAGAGGATGAAACATCTTCGGGAGGCCTTGCAGAAAGGTCTGTGCAATGCGTTCCCAGAGACTGGGAGGTTACAAACTCCTGTTCCTGGACAACGTGTTGCCGAGGCTTCAGTCAGTCAAAGAAGGAGCAGTGGAGAAGGTTGCCGTATGATCGGTTCCAGCAACCATCGCCAGCGTCTGTTATACATGATGCAGGAAAACCTAGGGGCAAGGTCTGACTTGGACACCTTTCCCACTGAAAATCCTCTGGGTTACTGGGTCTTGAGGATGGATCACTGGCCAGAGCTTGCACAGTAACTGCTACTGGCCTGTCCTGCATCCAGCGTTCTTTCGGAACGCACATTCAGTGCTGCTGGAGGCTTTGTAACCGATCACAGGGTGCGCCTGTCCACCGACTCGGTCGATCTACTGACCTTCATAAAAATGAATCAGTCTTGGATCACCACCAGATACCAAGCACCTGATGCTGATGTAACCGAATAAATTTTTTTTGAAGCCTGCCTATGCTGATGCTGAGTGACTATCCTGTTATGCTGAGTGACTATCCTCTTCCTCCTCAATGATCATGCTGATAGCTTGTAAGAATATTTTTGTTTCTGGGCGCCGCCACCAGTGGCTAAGGCCCAATTTTTCAGCCCCTGTTTAACAGGGGCGTGTAATTACAATTTTTGATGCAATTCTTTGCAGCAGGGCTCGTTCCTGCGCTCCAACTAGAGTATCTGTGAGGGGTTGCAGTGTTGTGGCACCAGCACCAGTGCCTAAGGCCCAATTTTTCAGCCCCTGTTTAACAGGGCCGTGTAATTACAATTTTTGATGCAATTCTTTGCAGCAGGGTTCGTTCCTGCGCTCCAACTAAAATATCTGTGAGGGGTTGCAGTGTTGTGGCACCAGTGCCTAAGGCCCAATTTTTCAGCCCTTGTTTAACAGGGGCGTGTAATTACAACTTTGATGTAGTTCTTTGCAGCAGGGCTCGTTCCTGCGCTCCAATTACAGTATCTGTGAGGGGTTGCAGTGTTGTGGCACCAGCGCCTAAGGCCCAATTTTTCAACCCCTGTTTAACAGTGGCGTGTATTTACAATTTTTGATGCACTTCTTTGCAGCAGGGCTCGTTCCTTCGCTCCAACTAGAGTATCTGTGAGGTGTTGCAGTGTTGTGGCACCAGCACCAGTGCCTAAGGCCCAATTTTTCTGTCCCTGTTCAACAGGGACATGTAATTACAATATTTGATCTAATATTTCACAGCAGGGCCCGTTCCAGCGCCCACCAAGAGTAACTGTGAGGACTTACAGTGTTGTGGCACCAGCAAAACCACCACCACCACCAAAGGCCCAATTTTTCTGCCCCTGTTCAACAGGTGCATGTAATTACAATTCTTGATCTAATATTTCAAAGCAGGGCCCATTCCAGCGCCCACCAAGAGTAACTGTGAGGACTTACAGTGTTGTGGCACCAGCACCACCACCACCTCCACCAAAGGCCCAATTTTTCTGCCCCTGTTCAACAGGTGCATGTAATTACAATTCTTGATCTAATATTTCACAGCAGGGCCTGTTCCAGCGTCCACCAAGAGTAACTGTGAGGACTTACAGTGTTGTGGCACCAGCACCACCACCATCACCAAAGGCCCAATTTTTCTGCCCCTGTTCAACAGGGGCATGTAATTACAATTCTTGATCTAATATTTCACAGCAGGGCCCTGTGAGGGCTTACAGTGTTGTGGCAACATCAACACCTAAGGCCACAATTTCTGCAGAGTATATAGGGCAGGCCCCTACTTTCAAACATCCAACTTACAAACGACTCCTACTTGCAAACGAAAGGAGACAACAGGAAGTGAGATGAAATCTACCCCTAGGAAGGGAAATTCTCTCCTGTAGGAGTTAATATGGGAAAAACATTTCTCCTTTCCACTGATGCTTTATTACCAATCCTTGTTTCACTAAAAACCCCAAATTTGCTAAAAACATTTGTCATTGTGACAGAAAGTGAGGTAAAATCTTCTGAAGAGGAGCACAGACAGCAAAACAAATGTCTCAGGGGTGATAACCCTTCCCTATGTTTTCCAAAAAGCTTAAAAATAGAGCTACACTTTAAAAATGTACCAGTTCAAAATTACAAACAGATTCTACTTAACAACAAACCTACAGTCCCTGTCTTGTTAGCATCGCCTTTATACTGCTGTTCAGAGTATATAGGGCCTGGGGGCCCCACGCCTTTCCTTTTTTTTAATTTGGGTGCGGGGTTCCCCTTAATATCCATACAAGACCCAAAGGGCCTGGTAATGGACTGGGGGGTACCCATGCCGTTTGTCTCACTGATTTTCATCCATATAGTTGGGACCCGACATTACATTAAAGCCACAAGCAATTTTAAATGACTTGTATTCCTTTAAAAATGTCATTTTGTGCAGGGACTGTTCTAAGCACGGGAAACACATGCCACTTTACAGGCATACTATAGACACCCCCCAGGTACGATATTTAAAGGAATATTTCACTTATTTTTTTCTCTTTAAGCATCATTCAAATCATTTCTCCCAAAAAAACAGCCGTTTTTAAATACCATGCAAATTAACCTTTAAAATTAGTACTTTTGATTTCAAACGTTTGAGTCCCATAGACTTCAATAGGGTTCTAACGGTCGTGCGAAGTTTCGGTCCGTTCGCAGGTTCTGGTGCGAACCGAACCGGGGGGTGTTTGGCTCATCCCTAATCCTGACCGTGCCCACTCAGCTGAAGCTAACCCTAGGTAATTACGTCAGGGTAAACGCACTGCTGAACAATACTGTTCTGATTTCAGCTGCTGGGCGCCTGACTCATGGAAATATGTGCTTCCATCCCCTGTGAGGCAAAGGGTGTAGATGTTATGATAGAGTAATAGGTCTTAGCAGAATGGCAGAAAGGGCTTCCAAAATTTTTTTTTAAAAACATGATGTAACATCCGTCCAGTCCTAAACTTTTTCCAGGATCCAGAGAGAAGATATCCCCTTGAATTTCCTCAGTCAAAAAATCTAAGTCTTCTGCTAGTTCTAGAGGTAACATGGATATGGGTTAGTCAAGGACATATTGAAATTTTTGGATAAAAAGCTATGGGTTCCGTGTCTGAATATTTGGCAGGGATATTGTCAGGGCTGGGCTCAGCCCTTCCTTCTCTGTACTGGCCGCTCAGCTGTCGGCTAATTGCCAGCTGCTATCTCTCCACAGTTACTCAGCTGTTGCTTATATCCTGCTCGTCAGTCCTGCCTACTTAAGCCGTCTAGTTCAGAGGAGCTCTGCCTTTGCCTTAGTCAACATCACAGAGACGCTCTCCTGATTTCTGTTAAAAGACTTGCTTGGCTGACATCAGATCCTGCCTGCTGTTTTACTACGCTCATCTCCGGCTCCCTGACGTTTTCCTGTTGTGTGCTTCAGAAACTAAGGGAGAACAATCTCTATTGTAAATTGGAGAAGTGTGAGTTCCATCGTGAACAGGTTAAATTCCTGGGTTATGTTATTTCCACTGCTGGTTTTTCGATGGACCCAGAGAAACTTTCAGCAGTTCTACAGTGGCCTGACCCGTGGGTTTATGTCCTCCGCAGCATTTCCTGGGCTTTACCAACTATTATTGGCAGTTTATTCGTAACTTCTCATCTATGGTCAAGCTCCTGACTGATATGATCAGAAAGGATGGTAACCCACAGTGTTGGTCTCCGGAGTCCGTAAAGGACTTTGAGAGTCTCAAGGTTGCCTTTGTTTCTGCTCTTGTTTTGGCACATCCTGATCCTACGTTACCTTTTATCCTTGAGGTTGATGCTTCTGAGACTGGAGTTGGCACCCTTCTGTCTCAACGTCCTACCTCTGAGAGCACTTTGCATCCTTGTGGCTACTTTTCCAAGAAATTGTCACCTGCGGAGTGCAATTATGAGATTGGTGACAGAGAGCTGTTGGCGATCATTTTAGCCCTGAAAGAATGGAAACATCTCCTTGAAGGTACCACTGTGCCTGACCATAAGAATCTCACTTTCTTGTCTGAGGCTAAACGCCTTTCTCCCAGAAAGGCACAATAGGCTCTTTTCTTGTCAAGTTTCAATTACATTGTGTCATTCATCCGGTACTAAGAATGTAAGGGCTGATGCCTTGTCACGAAAATTTTCCTCCACTTTCAAGTTGGAGTTGGTTCCGGTTCCTGTGATTCCTCCTGATCATATTCTGGCTACGGTTGGCACCAGTCTCACTTCTCCTTTGGGTGACAAAATTCTTTCTGCTCAGGTCCATGCTCCTCCTGAGAAACCTTGTGACCGCTGCTTTGTCCCAGAGATCCTCGGTTCTGCAGACTTACCATTCTCCCAAGTCTGCTGACCACCCTGGGAAGAATCAACTCTTTTGGGCCATTTCCCAACAATTCTGGTGGCCTAGTCTACGTGCTGATGTAACCGCCTTTATAGTTGCCTGTTCCGTGTGTGCTCAGAGTAAGACTTCACGACGCCTTCCAGTGGGCCTCCTGCAACCCATACCCAATGGGTTTCATTGTGGAGTTACCCAGATCCCAGGGCAACACAGTTATCCTTATGGTGGTTGACCAGTTCTCTAAGATGTGTCATTGTATTCCACTTAAAAAGTTGCCCACTTCTAAGGAACTGGCTTCCATTTTTGCTCTGGAGATCTTTCGCTTACATGGGCTACCCAAGGTGATTGTCTCGAACAGGGGTAGTCAGTTTGTGTCCCGGTTCTGGTGAGCCTTTTGTACACAGTTGGGAATTCAGCTTGCTTTCTCCTCTGCGTATCACCCGCAGTCTAATGGAGCCGCAGAACGAGCCAATCAGTCCTTGGAGCAGTTCCTATGTTGCTTTATTTCTGACCATCATAACAACTGGTCAGACTTATTACCGTGGGCAGAGTTTGCTCACAACAGTGCCTTGAATCCTGCTTTCCGATTGTCCCCGTTTACGGCGAATTATGGTTTCCAACCTTCCATGTTGCCTGACTTGTTTGTTCCGCAGAATATTCCTGCATTAGAGGAGCATCTCCATGGTTTTTGTTCCACTTGGGCACGAGTCCAGGAGGCTTTGTGACATGCTAATGATAGGTACAGACTCCATGCTGTCCGCAGACGCCTGCCTGCGCCTTCCTACCAGGTTGGGGACAGAGTCTGGCTGTCATCTCGCAACCTCCAACTTCATGTTCCCTCACTGAAGTTCGCACCTCGGTTTTTTGGGCCTTTCCGTATTCTTCGCAGGATTAACTCAATGGCTTACGCATTAGACCTTCCTTCTAATATGCTTATTTCGAATATATTTCATGTCTCCTTATTAAAACCTTTGGTCTGCAACCGCTTTACCACCTCGGTGCCACGTCCTCACCCTGTACAGGTTGAGAACCATGAGGAGTATGAAGTACAGTCCACTGTTGACTCCCATAGGTTTCCGTGGGTGCATACAGTACCTGGTGCATTTGAAAGGGTACGGTCCTGAGGAACGCTCTTGGGTCTCATATTCGGACATACATGCCCCTGTCCTCTTCTGTGATTTCCATAGACGTTTTCCCCTCAAGCCTGGTGGTCCTCTGAGGGGGAGGGGTAGTTGAGGAGGGGTACACTCAGGGCTGGGCTCAGCCCTTCCTTCTCTGTTCTGGCCACTCAGCTGTCGGCTAATTGACAGCTCCTATCTCTCCACAGTTACTCAGCTGTTGCTGATATCCTGCTCATCAGTCCTGCCTACTTAAGCCATCCAGTCCAGAGGAGCTCTGCCTTTGCCTTAGTCAACATCACAGAGATGCTCTCCTGCATTCCTGTTAAAAGACTTGCTTGGCTGACATCCCTTCTGGCTTCAGATCCTGCTTGCTATTTTACTACACTCATCTCCGGCTCCCTGACATTTAGCTTGTCTGTCTATCCGTTCCGGTTCCTGAACTCTGGCTATGTTTTGACTACATACTATTTACTTTTATTATTAAACAAGTGTGGTTCAACTGTAATTTTCTCTCGGTCTGATTTCATGGTTTCTGACAGATATTCTATAGATAAGGAATGATTTGGAGATTTCCTTTGGGTCATGTGTTACTTTACCATAGAGTGTTCAAACTGTTGGTATAGAAGGTAAGTGGAGTCTCTGATATGGGAATCTCACAAGGAGGTATCCCAGTTTGCTGCCCTGTTGGTAAAACAGGGTACAGGTTTTGGTCCTTAAGCCTCAGTGTGTGTTGGTTCAGTAATGTTTGATATTCAGTAAGGTGCTTAGAAAGTATGATTGTGGTATCACGTGGGGGTTTGTGAGAAGTTTATAGTTTCAATATTTCACTTTGGAGAGCCAAAACCCTCAAAGATTCTTCTGCTTTTATTCTAGAGACATGTAGAAGCAGTAATGTCAGAGGCATTGGTAGTTATAATGTCTGAGATTGCCTAGTGAATGTGCAATATACATGCTTGTTTTTTAAAAAGGTTGTGATTTAACTGCCATGACCATAGGCGTCACCAGGGGGTGGCTATCGAGGCTGGAGCCCCGAATCTGGAGCCCATAGCCCCGAATCTCTTGCCGCAGGTTCTGGCTCCTTAGGACCTGCAGCAGTGTGATCATCCAGCACAGCCAGGGATTGGTGGGCAAGCTGGCTGGATGTACACTGTGCAGTCAGGAAGGAAGACTTCACCTGTCAAATCGAGAGTGTGATGTCGGGTATGGGCGGGACTGCTATCCAGACCCGCCTCTCTGTCATCCAATCAGTGCAGAGCTGGCATTCATACATTGCTGGCCGGGACAAAGTTGCAGAGGGTCAGGATCATGGGTGTAGCGTGTGGAGTTCCAACTTGCCCATGTTTCAGGGGGAGGCATGTGGCTCCCAGTTACATTTAGTTTTATGTCGCTGGCTTGCTGCTGTGTGTGGGCAGGGGGGGCCGGTATGTTATAGGACAGACCACTCCCCTCCCCTGCACATAGGTGCCGTTGGAACGCAGCTGAGTGGAGGAGGTGGGTCTTCTGCTAAGGGGCCGTTCTCTGGCTTAGAATGATGCTACCTCCCAACTCCCTGACCTCCCTATCCATGCACCTCCGTGAGTTGGCCCTGCCCCTCCGTTGGCTGGCCACACCCCTCCGCGATTTGACCCCACCCCTCCACAAATTCCCCCTCTGTGAATTGGCCCCGCCCCCTCCGTGAGCTGGTCTCCTCCCTGCTGATCTCTCCTGGCCTCGTTTTTTCCCTCTCAAACCCCACCTGTCCTCAGTAATGGGGGGGTGGAATACATTCCACCTCCCTGTCACATTATGTCAGGGGTGCTCAGCCACTGGCCTGTGGGCCACATGTGAGCATAGCTGGCTGGCATGCTGTCCCCCATGGTGGGTATAACTGCCTTGACGACAGCAGCAGCCGCCAGCCATACCAGCCCTGGGGGACAGCAGCCGCCGCCAGCCATACCTGCCCTGGGAGACAGCAGCCGCTGCCAGCAATACCCACCCTGGAGGACACGCGCCATACCCGCCCTGGAGGACAGCAGCCGCTGCCAGCCATACCTGCCCTGGAGGACACCAGCCATACCTGCCCTGGAGGACACCAGCCATACCCGCCCTGGAGGACAGCAGCCATACCCGCCCTGGAGGACAGCAGCCGCTGCCAGCCATACCCACCCTGGAGGACACCAGCCATACCCGTCCTGGAGGACAGCAGCCACCACCGGCCATACCCACCCTGGAGGACAGCAGCCGCCGCCAGCCATACCCGCCCTGGAGGGCAGCAGCCACCGCCAGCCATACCTGCCCTGGAGAACAGCAGCCACTGCCAGCCATACCCACCCTGGAGGGCAGCAGCCGCCACCAGCGATACCCGCCCTGGAGGACAGCAGCCACTGCCAGCCATACCCACCCTGGAGGACACCAGCCATACCCACCCTGGAGGATGGCAGCCACCACCAGCCATACCCACCCTGGAGGACAGCAGCCGCTGCCAGCCATACCCGCCCTGGAGGATACCAGCCATACCCGCCCTGGAGGACAGCAGCTGCCACCAGCCATACCCACCCTGGAGGACAGCAGCTGCCGCCAGCCATACCCACCCTGGAGAACACCAGCCGTACCTGCCCTGGAGGACAGCAGTTGCCACCGGCCATACCCACCCTGGAGGACAGCAGCTGCCGCCAGCCATACCTGCCCTGGTGGGCAGCAGCCGCCGCCAGCCATACCCGCCCTGGAGGACAGCAGCCACCAGCCATACCCGCCCTGGAGGGCAGCAGCCGCCGCCAGCCATACCCGCCATGGAGGACAGCAGCCGCTGCCAAACATACCCGCCCTGGAGGACACCAGCCATACCTGCCCGGGAGGACAGCAGCCGCTACCAGCCATACCCTCCCTGGAGGACACCAGCCATAACCGCCCTGGAGGACAGCAGCCACCACCAGCCATACCCGCCCTGGAGGACAGCAGCCACCACTGACCCTACCCACCCTGGAGGACAGCAGCCGCCACCAGCCATACCCGCCCTGGAGAACAGCAGTTGCCGCCAGCCATACCTGCCCTGGAGGGCAGCAGCCGCCGCCAGCCATACCCGCCCTGGAGGGCAGCAGCCACCGCCAGCCATACCTGCCCTGGAGGACAGCAGCCACCGCCAGCTATACCCGCCCTGGAAGACAGCAGCCGCCGCCAGCCATACCCGCCTTGGAGGACAGCAGCAGCCATGTAGATTGAGGTCATTTTCTTATAAAATCAAACAGCAATGGACATGTCTGTTTTCTACACTGGGCTGCTTTCAAACTGATCCACAGGTGCAGCAGCGGGTTGTCTGCACTGAGCCTCATGCCGCGTACACACGAGCGGACTTTACGGCAGACTTTGCCCGGCGGACTATTCGACGGACTTTACAATGGACTTTCTGAATGAATGGATTTGCCTACACACAATCAACCAAAGTCCGTTTGGTCATACGTGATGACGTATGACCGGACTAAAACAAGGAAGTTCATAGCCAGTACAGCAGCCACCGCCAGCTATACCTGCCCTGGAGGACAGCAGCCGCTGCCAGCCATACCCGCCCTGGAGGATACCAGCCATACCCGCCCTGGAGGACAGCAGCTGCCACCAGCCATACCCACCCTGGAGGACAGCAGCTGCCGCCAGCCATACCCACCCTGGAGAACACCAGCCGTACCTGCCCTGGAGGACAGCAGTTGCCACCGGCCATACCCACCCTGGAGGACAGCAGCTGCCGCCAGCCATACCTGCCCTGGTGGGCAGCAGCCGCCGCCAGCCATACCCGCCCTGGAGGACAGCAGCCACCAGCCATACCTGCCCTGGTGGGCAGCAGCCGCCGCCAGCCATACCCGCCCTGGAGGACAGCAGCCACCAGCCATACCCGCCCTGGAGGGCAGCAGCCGCCGCCAGCCATACCCGCCATGGAGGACAGCAGCCGCTGCCAAACATACCCGCCCTGGAGGACACCAGCCATACCTGCCCGGGAGGACAGCAGCCGCCACCAGCCATACCCTCCCTGGAGGACACCAGCCATAACCGCCCTGGAGGACAGCAGCCACCACCAGCCATACCCGCCCTGGAGGACAGCAGCCACCACCGGCCATACCCACCCTGGAGGACAGCAGCCGCCACCAGCCATACCCGCCCTGGAGAACAGCAGCTGCCGCCAGCCATACCTGCCCTGGAGGGCAGCAGCCGCCGCCAGCCATACCCGCCCTGGAATTCATCGAATTCGTACGTGATGACGACCGGACTAAAACAAGGAAGTTCATAGCCAATAGCCAATAGCTGCCCTAGCGTGGCTTTTTGTCCGTCGAACTAGCATACAGACGAGCAGACTTTTTGACCGGACTCGAGTCCATCGGATAGATTTGAAACATGTTTCAAATCTAAGTCCATCCAACTTTTGAGAAAACAAAGTCCGCTGGAGCCCACACATGATCGAATTGTCTGACGAAATCCCGTCCGCCGGGCAAAGTCTGCCGTAAAGTCCGCTCGTGTGTACGCGGCATTAGACTTCTGTTATTACCTGCAGGTTTGGTGCGCTTTCACAAGGTGCATCCATCACACCTGCAGTATATAATAGAATTATATGGCAACTAACCTGCAGGAAAGCCACAGGTACACTGCACTGCACCCACTATGGAGCGGCAGATGTAAACGGATTTGTGTCCATGTACACTTGCCTACCAGTGTTAGTTTTAGCAGCAAATTTCAATTTAGAAACTTGACTAACTCTCCAGATTTTAGTCAACTAAAACTCATTTTAGTTGTCTAAAATCTAATAGGTGTAATTAAATTGTAATGCATTAGTTAACATTTCTCTACAATTTCAAAACTCATTATATACTGCTAGAGTGAAAAATCTAATATGTTATTTTTTATGGCATTGAGGTATGAACATGCACTACAGACCAGTGTTAATTTTGAAGTCAAATTTTAATTTAGTTTTGGTCTCAGTCTTTTGACTAAAACGGCATTTAAGTTTTAGACCCATTTTAGTATTTTGACTAAAATGCCATTTTAGTTTTAGTTGCATTTTAATCACCTCAGTTGTTTTAGTCGTATTTTAGACGACTAAAATAATATTCATTTAGTCGACTAAACTGTATTAGTCGACGAAATTAACACTGTTGCTTACCTCCAACCTCTGCCCTACTGATGCCATCCACTGCCCTACTGACGCCATCCACTGCCCTACTGACGCCATCCACTGCTCTACTGATGCTGTCCACTGCCCTACTGACCCGTCCACTGCTCTAGTGACACCATTCCACTGCTCTACTGACACCGTCCACTGCTCTACTGACACCGTTTACTCCCCTTCTGACACTGTCCACTTTTATGGTAGGCTAAGTTTGTATTTTAACGGTGAAATTTTGTTTTATTATATTTTTTCCCTATTTTAGGCCTTGCTGGGTAATTTCTAAAAAAAAAGGGCGCCAAACCCCGGTGATCTTTTTCATTTTGTTCAGATTGATCTGTGGTCTACCCCTGCTCCAGAGTAGTCAAAAGATTTTGGAGAAACTGTCCACATTTTGATATACTGTTATAGGGCGTACACACGGTCGGACTTTGTTCGGACATTCCGACAACAAAATCCTAGGATTCTTTCCGACGGATGTTGGCTCAAACTTGTCTTGCATACACACGGTCACACAAAGTTGTCGGAAAATCCGATCGTTTTAAACGCGGTGACGTAAAACATGTACGTCGGGACTATAAACGGGGCAGTGGCCAATGGCTTTCATCTCTTTATTTATTCTGAGCATGCGTGGCACTTTGTCCGTCGGATTTGTGTACACACGATTGGAATTTCCGACAACGGATTTTGTTGTCGGAAAATTTTATCTCCTGCTCTCCAACTTTGTGTGTCGGAAAATCTGATGGAAAATGTCTGATGGAACCCACACACGGTCGGAATTTCCGACAACACGCTCCGATCGGACATTTTCCATCGGAAAATCCGACCATGTGTACGGGGCACTAGTGTGTTTTTTGATGGTCTGGTAATTCCAGTGTCAAAAATATGTGAGTGTGATCACACCATAGAAAACTCCCTCTGGAAGAATGGAGGACCATGGTCAGTCCAAACTGACTGATCAGTAAAAAGTTGGGTGCAAAACTGTTCAGACATCCACTAGTTGGTGTGTAAATAGAAACTATTTAAAATGTTTCAGCTGGGTAGTGGTGTGAGGAGTTCCGGAGACAGTGGTATCCAGAGTCTGGTCTATAACAAAGTTGAAGTCTTAACCTATTAGTGTTATCCCCTCTGCTCTGTCTGTCAAAAGTTGGTCCTTATTTGATCTTGGATGAGTAGGTACAGGTTAATAATAGTATATACCTTCCGGTATATGCAGAGTTTGAGGAGCAAAGAGCGACCATTTGGCCTAGCATATTGGTCATGAACGTGATAGGGTAGGGATTTATAAATTGCTTTGGATTTGGAGAATAGGAAGAAGCTATGAAACCAAGTGGGATAGTATTTGTTATGTAAGGTGGGAATGTGATCTAAATGAAAATGCATTTACTGGAAGAAAATAACACTATCCTTTTGTTTATAGAGTACAAGATCTGAAATTGCTTGGTGAGAGACTTGAGATCTCTGGAGTTGAAAAAGCTGATTTTTAGCAAGCCCATTTGTGGCAAGGTGCAGCGTGGTGTGGCGGAAGTTAACACTTATGCCGCGTACACACGGTCGGACGCTGACGGACTAAAGCTGGCTGGTAATCCGATCGTGTGTGGGCTTCTCCGGACTTTCAACGGACTTTTTTAGCCTAAAATCCGACGGACTTTAGATTTGAAGCATGCTTCAAATCTTTACGTCGTAAGTACGACGGACCCCGAAGTCCGCTCGTCTGTATGCTAGTCCGACGGACAAAAAAAACGACGCATGCTCATAAGCAAAAACTAAACGGAAGCACTCGGTCTAGTAAAACTAGTGTTCGTATTGTAGGTAGCACATTCATCACGCTGCAAAATCTGTGATCGTTCAATGCAGCGCATTTTATTTCTTCTTTACGAAGGCTCTAAAGAACGAAGGTGTTTTGCTGTTCATAATCAGAGTTCTCCCAAACTGATTTCTGGATTCTTTTTCTCTTTGATCTCATGAATGATATAGTATGCCTTTTTAAAACAATGTTTCCATACTAATAATACTTTTTCCCCCCTTTTTTTTTTTTTTTTTTTTTTTTTTTAGGTTTGTAAAGTTAACACAAAGAACCCATTATTATTTTTTTTTTTTATAGTGTTTATTTTTTAGTTTTTAGATAAAGTTAACCCAAAGCACCGTTTTTGGTTACGTAATTTTTTTGATTTTCAAGACTTACCACTTGAACATTATTAACATTAGTAATGTATTTTTGGTGTGTTTTTTTTCAAACTCAATGAGATTGTTGTCCCTTGTTAATTTAACATTGTGTGTAAAATCAATGATTTCAAAGAAAACACATAAAGTCTTTTGCTAAACTCAAAAAATATCCATTTATTCATGGTCAAAATAAAATAAAGAGGAAGTCAACGCTGGAAAAAGTCGGTGTACCAGAAAATTGGGATCTTGAGGAGTCCATATAAGAGGGAGCACAATCTGGTCCAAGAATCCCAGAGATCAACAGCACCAGCAGATGATCTAGATGTCCCCAGACTGTGGTCCTACAACAGCCTGCGTCTTCTGTCAGACCAGACTGAACCCAGGTCATCATTTTCTTCTCTTCCCTGCAGCCTTTCCTCCACGCTGCCCTGCAGCCTTCCCTGTAGCCTTCTTTTGAGGCTGTGGCTCTGGTGTTTCAGTTGTGGCAGGAGGAGGAGGAGGAGGAGGAGGAGGGGGGGCTGCCTCATGTAGTTGGGTGTTTTGTGTTAGCGTGCCCTGCAGCCCCTTATGGATTGTTTCCCCAAATAGGCGCTCACAAATGAGGCGCTGCTCCCTATTCATCTGAAGAAGCCTGCTGGCTAAGTAGCAGCCATAGGATTCTTCCGCTTCGGGGGGGCTCCTTAAAAAACGGGTGGCCTCTTGCATGAGGCGCAGGGATGCGTCCTGTGTGACCATCCCCTTCCTGGCCCTTTTTTTGGGAAGGTGGAGGGGAGGCACTTGGGATTCGGTCAGGCTCCTACTGGGCCCAGCCACCTCACTTGGCCCAGCCACCTCACTTGGCCCAGCCACCTCACTGGGAGCAGCCACCTCACTGGGAGCAGCCACCTCCTGCCTGACACTGGGCCCAGCCTCCTCCAGGATGATGGTGAATCCGGCCTCCTCCAGGCTGTCCATGGGCCCGGTCTCCTCCTGCCTGCCACTTTCCCCACATTCCTCCTGGATGGACTCATCCTGTGTATAAAAAAAGGACAATAGTTTGAGTATATTTTTTGGGGTTCATCAATGACACACAGTTTGCTTCTCATGAATAGCAAATTCAATGTGAATACTTCTCTTTAATAAAAGAGTCTAATCAGACACCCTAATTATTTCAAGCAGGTGCCAAACATATTTAGCCACTACTGTCAATTGATATGTATACCCAATTTTGAGTGCCAAATTATTTTAGACAATTATAACATCCAGTTAACATCATTAATATTAGTACAGTAAATATTTGTTAAAATAATTTACCTGACTCCAGATGGTCATATCTGGTTCATCCAGGATGGAAGACCCAGCTTGCTCCTCATCAGCCTCTGCTGGGGTGGAGGGAAGGGTGGAGGGAAGGGTTGAAAGTGATGGCCTGGCTTCATTCTGGTCATCCAGAAAACGGAGTTGATTGTAGTACCACAGCCTGGGTACATAAACATCATCTGCTGATGCTCCTGATCTCCTTGATTCCTGGATCTTCTTATGCTCCCTCTTATACATGTTCCTCAAGACCCCAATTTTCTTGAGCAATGTCTCCATTGTTGCTTCCGGGATGGTCGCCTGGACAAAGGCCAGAAGTCTCTCCAGCGTTGACTTCCTCACATGCTTAGCATAATACTGAGGGTGTTTCACCTCCCACAAATTCCTCATCTCTCGATATTTGGAAATAAAAGATGTAAGGAACTCTGGATCCTTAAATAGGGGATTCATTATATCTGGAAAAGATGAAGTCACAAGACAAAAAACACTTTTATTATAGGTTTCGGCTAACCCCTCATCATCTTCTCCCTATGTAGGCCTCATCAATCTATCAAGCCATATAGGCCGCTTGCTACAAAGTCATGACCATAAAAACCAAAAAAAAAAAAAAAAATATCTAAAATTACCTTCGTTTTGTAACGTCCAGGTCCACTATCACCTACCACAGAACGTACGTACGACACGTGCGCAAGGCCCCTCTTTATACACTACGCATGTGTGAAACTCCGCCTGCGTCGCCCGCCCCTGACGTTCGAAATTAACTCATGTTCTCCGCCCCCTAATTCGACGCACAGAACGTACGTACGACACGTGCGCAAGGCCCCTCTTTATACACTACGCATGTGTGAAACTCCGCCTGCGTCGCCCCGCCCCTGACGTTCGAAATTAACTCATGTTCTCCGCCCCCTAATTCGACGCACAGAACGTACGTACGACACGTGCGCAAGGCCCCTCTTTATACACTAGGCATGTGTGAAACTCCGCCTGCGTCGCCCGCCCCTGACGTTCGATTTTAACTCATGTTCTCCGCCCATTTTTTGTTACGGCGCGTAGTGGAGTTAAAGAATGGCGGAGACACCTGAAATGTTGACGACCTCAGGTAGTGGAGACAGCCCGGAGGCAGGAACGTCAGCGAAATCTATGAGGCCTAGATTTAAGGCCTCTAATATGAGTTTTAAAGAGATGGTGGAGATGGTGGCCATTCTTCACAAAGACGACTATGATGGCAATTATGGGCCGTACGCACGGCCAAATTTGCGCAAGGCCAAAATAATGGCGAAGGTCGTGGAGACTTTGCAGGCATCTTTTGGGGTCCAGCGCTCCAAAGATCAACTGCGAAAAAGATGGTCTGACCTGAAACTCAGGGAGCCGGATCAATACCGACGTATCCGGAAAGTTCTTAAAAAAAGTAAGTACTTGTCGTGTTTTTCTCTTGTGTTTATTACCTTGTATATTGCTCCATGTGCTTTTCCTTCCTATCCGATTTTTGTTTTCATCGTTTTAAACGATCTTTTAAGAAACCTCGTTACATATCTATAGATATATATCTATATATACATATACACATATATATACATGTATGTATATATATATATAGTATATATATATATATATATATATATATATATATATACATATACATATATATATATATATACATATATATATATATATATATATACATATACATATATATATACATATATATATATATATATATATATATATATATACATATACATATATATATATATATATATATATATATATATATATATACATATATATATACATATATATATATATATATATACATATATATATATATATATATATATATATATATATATATATATATATATATATATATATATATATATATATATATATATATACACACATATATATATATACACACATACATATATATACATATACATATATATATATACACATACATATATATATATACACATACATATATATACATATATATATATATACATATATATATATACATATATATAACTATATATATAACTATATATATATATATAAATATATAACTATATATATATATATATATATATAACTATATATATATATATATATATATATATATATATAACTAGAGAGAGAGAGAGAGAGAGAGAGAGAGAGAGAGAGAGAGATAGATATATATATATATATATATATATATATATATATATATATATATATCTATCTATTGAGATATAGATATAGAGATATATATATAGAGAGAGAGAGAGAGAGAGAAATATATATAGAGAGAGAGAGAGAAATATAGAGATAGGTAGATAGATAGATATAGAAATGTAAAACATTCTTTTGGAAGATTTGAAGTTATCTTAATTTTTTGGCTTTACATTTAGTTAGATAGTTTGAGATTTTGTTCCAGATATAGAGAGAGATCAAAAGATTATTAACTATATTTTGAGATATTGATATCTATCTATCCGATATGTCTTTCTAATTTTAAATATTGAGGTAAAATAGGAACTCTACACAAACCACTTCATTACAAATGTTGGAAAATTACTATGTACTAAAATATCTGTGTGCTAATTAGATTAATAATTTTTTGTTTCACATAGGGGAAAAATCACTCAGCCAACAACCAGAAGACAGTCCACCCCAAGCAAAAAATGATTGGGAAATAAGCCCAAGTCCCATTGAGGATGTGGAGGAAGGAGAGGTGGGCGACATGGGCACCCCACCAGGTGAGTGTCTGACACACCAGCTTACGGTAATCTATGCATGGCTGCCTTTTATTTTATGTCATTTTTCTACTCTATTTTAGGTGATCTGGTTGTGCTTGAGTCAAGCAACAGCGCCACCCCCGAGGATGTTCATGAAGTTTGCGACATGGGCACCCCACCAGGTCAGTGTTTGAGACACCAGCTTTATGGTAAGGTAAACTTATGTGTGCATATTTCTAAACATATTTTTTTTTTCATTCCACTTTAGGTCCAACTGACTATTTCACCACAGACAGTGCCCAACGGCTAATTGCTCAAATCATGGCCTGGAATGGGGAGATCGATCAAATGCGGAATCGGCTGGATCGTATGCAGCAGGAAATGAAGGACATGATTGATGTTTTGGGTCGAATCTAAATGCCCTTTTTTAAACCCCAAAAACATCAATCATGTCCTTCATTTCCTGTTTTGCTGACCCCATTCTGGGCCTTCTCTTTTTTTTTTTTGCCAGAACATAAATGGCTGTTTAACCTAATGTAAAAAAGGAGGGCTGTTTCTCGGAAATACCTCAAAAATCCACAAAAAAATAAAAATTGATTTTCAAAAAAACACAAAAAAAAAAAAAATAAAAAACTTGATTTTAAAAAAAAAAAAAAAATAAAAAACTTGATTTTAAAAAACCATAAAAAATAAAAAACTTGATTTTAAAAAAGCAAAAAAAATAAAAAACTTGATTTTAAAAAAAAAAAATAAATAAAAAACTTGATTTTAAAAAACCATAAAAAATAAAAAACTTGATTTTAAAAAACCATAAAAAATAAAAAACTTGATTTTAAAAAAGCAAAAAAAATAAAAAACTTGATTTTAAAAAAGCAAAAAAAATAAAAAACTTGATTTTAAAAAAGCAAAAAAAATAAAAAACTTGATTTTAAAAAAAAAAAAAAAATAAAAAACTTGATTTTAAAAAACCATAAAAAATAAAAAACTTGATTTTAAAAAAGCAAAAAAAATAAAAAACTTGATTTAAAAAAAAAAAAAAATAAAAAACTTGATTTTAAAAAACCATAAAAAATAAAAAACTTGATTTTAAAAAACCATAAAAAATAAAAAACTTGATTTTAAAAAAGCAAAAAAAATAAAAAACTTGATTTTAAAAAAGCAAAAAAAATAAAAAACTTGATTTTAAAAAAGCAAAAAAAATAAAAAACTTGATTTTAAAAAACCAAAAAAAATAAAAAACTTGATTTTAAAAAACCAAAAAAAATAAAAAACTTGATTTTAAAAAACCAAAAAAAATAAAAAACACTTGATTTTAAAAAACCAAAAAAAAAATATACAAACTTTCTTAAAAAAAAATAATAAAAACAAAAATAACTTGCTAAAAAAAAAAAACATAAACAAAAAAATTGCTTTAAAAAAAAAAAAAAAAAAACACAAAACAAAACTTGATTTTCCCAAACAAAAAAAAAAGCCTGTTTGTGAAAATCAAAAAGCCAAAAATATTTTTTTGTGGATTAGGTATAAATATTTAGATATAATTATATTTTGCTACATTATTAAGATATCATTCTATTTTTGTCTATGAACATTTTCTACTAAATGCAGAACTGAATGCATAACAACCATTAATAAAAACATCTCCTTATAGGAATTAAATAAATGTGTGGTTTGTTATTTCAAGGCTCAGTATCATTTTAGTTATAATTGTAAAAAAGTTGTTTACAGTGGCAATGGAGCTTATTTAGACATTTAAAATTACAATACAGTTGGCACTACAACTGCTCGACCATAACCTAGGAGACAGCCCAAAAGAAAGGCAAGCAATAAATATAATGCAAGATTTCATCAATAATTTTTTTATTGTCAAAAATTATATATCCTGGCCCATTGCAATGGCCCCCCTACCCATAAAATAATTAACATATTGCTGTCTAACTTGACGGGCACTTTGGGGGGCCAAGCCAGTACGGACAGTATCCAGGCCTGTAAGGTTGGCTTCTATTTGTCCGGCCTCAGGCCCAACTGTGCCTATATAATTTGGAGCATGCTTATTTAAAAAGTTGTGCAGAATGCAGCACGATAAAATGATAAAATTAAGTTTGTATTCCGCCAAATTAATGGCTGTTTGAAACAGGCGGAACCGGCTGGCCAGAATTCCAAACGCATTCTCAACCACTCTTCTAGCTCTGGCCAGCCGGTAATTAAAAACCCTCCTCTCCAGGGTGAGTGTTCTTTGGGGGAATGGCCTCATGAGGTGCTTGCTGAGAGCGAAGGCTTCATCGGCAATGAAGACAAAGGGGAGTCCTTCCACGTTATCCTCATCAGGTGGCAATCCCAGGCCACCACTCTGGAGACGCTGGCAGAACTCCGTCTGGGCAAATACTCCTCCATCCGACATCCGGCCATTCTTCCCCACGTCCACATATAAAAAATCATAGTGTGCCGACACCACCGCCATTAAAACAATACTGTGGAACCCCTTATAATTAAAATAATATGACCCCGAATGGGGTGGTGGCACAATGTGGACATGTTTCCCATCTATAGCCCCTCCACAATTGGGAAAGTCCCAACGGCTGGCAAAATGGGATGCCACAGTCTGCCATTCCTGTGGCGTTGAAGGAAACTGGGAAATCAAACAAGAAAACCAAAATCAATTAATTTGGAAGCTAACATTGCAAGAAAATTAGACAATTAAAAACATTATTCCCCAGCATCAGTATAACATTCAATAATTTAATTGTTCTGGAATAACTAATATGGAAAGGCACACTTATCAGATTGCTCACCCCCTCTGATGGAACATTGATTACATTTTAGGGGGTTGTGAAATCCCTAAAAAAAATTACTTTTAGGACACGCAGGAATTTAGGGACTAAAAAGGCTACAAGACTGCAGTTGTCGCACTCTGCAGGTGCAGTTGCTAACCAGCTTACAGTAAATGAGGTAATGTAAAAAGGCATTCATGTTGCAAGGAGTACACAATCACATGCAAGGGCAATTAATGAAAACACTTTGAGGCTTGCATATGATTTGATGATGGAAATCAGCAGAGCTTCTGCTCATTTACTAAAGCACTGGAACAAATGCACTTGTAGAGTGCACATGCATTTTGCAAAGTGCAACATATATTTGCTTTAGACAAATCAACACCACAGAACATTCCAGCAAATTTTAACGAGGGTGGGGGGGGTGGGGTTGTGAAATCTAGATAATTGCTCATTAGCAGCACACTATTTGGAGTGAGTTTAGG